>NC_084853.1:14399481-14401981 GCF_951802175.1 Populus nigra
GGGGACACGCTGACGAAACAGCGCTGGTTCAGGCACGGCGGGCAGTGTTGGAATCGGCAGCGCCGACGAAATCGGCAAAGTCGGCAGAATCGGCAGCGCAGATTTTTCGACGAACACGGGCTGGACGGTGGACTGTCCAGGCCAGGCAGGAAAATTTGTCGAGGGGACACGCTGACGAAACAGCGCTGGTTCAGGCACGGCGGGCAGTGTTGGAATCGGCAGCGCCGACGAAATCGGCAAAGTCGGCAGAATCGGCAGCGCAGATTTTTCGACGAACATGGGCTGGACGCTGGACTGGCCGGGCCATGCAGGAAAATTCATCGAGGGGACACGCTGACGAAACAGCGCTGGTTCAGGCACGGCGGGCAGTGGTGGAATCGGCAGCGCCGACGAAATCGGCAAAGTCGGCAGAATCGGCAGCGGGTGCTGGCGATGGGTCTGGACGGGCTGGATAGTCCAAGGCTCGACGAGAAAGACTGCTGGTTTAGACACTGGGGCAGTGGCAGCCCGCGGGACAGTGTCGGCAGATTCGGCAGCGCAGATTTGTGCGGCTGCAGGTTCGTCGGGGAAAATCGGCAGCGCAGATTTTGCGACGAACATGGGCTGGGCGATGGACTGTCCAGGCCAGGCAGGAAAATTTGTCGAGGGGACACGCTGACGAAACAGCGCTGGTTCAGGCACGGCGGGCAGTGTTGGAATCGGCAGCGCCGACGAAATCGGCAAAGTCGGCAGAATCGGCAGCGCAGATTTTTCGACGAACACGGGCTGGACGGTGGACTGTCCAGGCCAGGCAGGAAAATTCGTCGAGGGGACACGCTGACGAAACAGCGCTGGTTCAGACACGGTGGGCGCAGTGTTGGAATCGGCAGCGCCGAGAAAATCGGCAAAGTCGGCAGAATCGGCAGCAGGTGCTGGCGATGAGTCAGGACGGACTGGATAGTCCAAGGCTCGATGAGAAAGACCGCTGGTTTAGACACTGGGGCAGTGGCAGCCCGCGGGGCAGTGTCGGCAGATTCGGCAGCAGTGTCTGCCGATTCGGCAGCGTTGGCTTGTTGGCGCGGGGGGCCGATTCGAGTGGGGACTTGGGCAGCGGGCAGTGAAAGCAAGAGTTTCCCCGATGCTGCCGGGAAAAACGCTCCCCGGGATGGCCGGGTGAGATGACCCGGCGGCCCGCGACGGGTCATTCAATTCCATGCCCCGTCAACATAACTCCCGATGTACTGTTTGCTTTTTCGGAAGAAGAGATCCATCCCCCCATCCTCGGCCAGCCAAAAACGCTCCAATTAATGGCCGGGTGAGATGACCCGGAGGCCCGCGACGCGTCATTCAAATCACTGCCCTATCGGCTACAACTGCTGATGGGTGGGATTAGAGGCCTGCCATGGTGGTGAGGGGCGGCGAGGACCGTGAAAGCTAGAGTTTTTCAGAGGCTGCCGGGAAAAAGGCCCCTCGGGTGGCGGGGTGCGAGGACCAGGCGCGTCATTCAATTCTCTTCCCTATCAACTTGGCTCCCGTTGGCGGGATTGGAGGCCTACTGTTTGTTACAGGGCTAAAATCGTCAGGGGAAGAGCTGACGAAACAATGCTGGTTTGGATGCAGGGGGTAGTGTTGGAATCGGCAGCGCGGACAAAATCGGCAAAGTCGACAAAAAAGACTGTTGGTCTGGACATCGGGGCAGCGGCAGCCATGCCGACAGGGGGGGAAATCGGCAGCACAGATTTGTGCAGCTGCAGGTTCGTCGGGGAAATCGGCAGCGCAGATTTTTCGATGAACATGGGCTGGAAGATGGACTGTCCAGGCCAGGCAGGGAAATTCGTCAAGGGGACACGCTGACGAAACAGCGCTGGTTCAGGCACGGCGGGCAGTGTTGGAATCGGCAGCGCCGACGAAATCGGCAAAGTCGGCAGAATCGGCAGCGGGTGCTGGCGATGAGTCTGGACGATTTATAGTCCAGGGCTTGATGGAAAAGACTGTTGGTCCAGACAATGGGGCAGTGGCAGCGCGGAT
The DNA here is from genome assembly GCF_951802175.1 of Populus nigra. Lineage (NCBI taxonomy): Eukaryota > Viridiplantae > Streptophyta > Magnoliopsida > Malpighiales > Salicaceae > Populus > Populus nigra. The sequence goes on from NC_084853.1 coordinate 14,401,489, forward strand.
TTGTGCAGCTGCAGGTTCGTCGGGGAAAATCGGCAGCGCAGATTTTTCGACGAACAGGGGCTGGGCGCTGGACTGGCCGGGCCAGGCAGGAAAATTCGTCAGGGGGGCACGCTGACGAAAACAGGGGCTGCGGAGTGGAAAATCGGCAGCGCAGATTTTTCGACGAACAGGGGCTGGACCGGCCGGGCCAGGCAGGAAAATTCATCAGGGGGGCACGCTGACGAAAAGAGGGGCTGCCGCGTGGAAAATCGGCAGCGCAGATTTTTCGACGAACAGGGGCTGGACGCTGGACTGGGCCAGGCAGGAAAATTCGTCAGGGGGCACGCTGACGAAAAGAGGGGCTGCCGCGTGGAAAATCGGCAGCGCAGATTTTTCGACGAACATTCGTCAGGGGGGCACGCTGACGAAAAGAGGGGCTGCCGCGTGGAAAATCGGCAGCGCAGATTTTTCGACGAACATTCGTCAGGGGGGCACGCTGAGGAAAACAGGGGCT
>NC_084853.1:14411981-14416981 GCF_951802175.1 Populus nigra
CTGGACGGGCTGGATAGTCCAAGGCTCGACGAGAAAGACCGCAGGTTGAGACACTGGGGCAGTGGCAGCCCGCGGGACAGTGTTGGCAGATTCGGCAGCGCAGATTTGTGCGGCTGCAGGTTCGTCGGGGAAAATCGGCAGCGCAGATTTTTCGACGAGCATGGGCTGGACGATGGACTGTCCAGGCCAGGCAGGAAAATTTGTCGAGGGGACACGCTGACGAAACAGCGCTGGTTCAGGCACGGCGGGCAGTGTTGGAATCGGCAGCGCCGACGAAATCGGCAAAGTCGGCAGAATCGGCAGCGCAGATTTTTCGACGAACATGGGCTGGACGCTGGACTGGCCGGGCCATGCAGGAAAATTCATCGAGGGGACACGCTGACGAAACAGCGCTGGTTCAGGCACGGCGGGCAGTGGTGGAATCGGCAGCGCCGACGAAATCGGCAAAGTCGGCAGAATCGGCAGCGGGTGCTGGCGATGGGTCTGGACGGGCTGGATAGTCCAAGGCTCGACGAGAAAGACTGCTGGTTTAGACACTGGGGCAGTGGCAGCCCGCGGGACAGTGTCGGCAGATTCGGCAGCGCAGATTTGTGCGGCTGCAGGTTCGTCGGGGAAAATCGGCAGCGCAGATTTTGCGACGAACATGGGCTGGGCGATGGACTGTCCAGGCCAGGCAGGAAAATTTGTCGAGGGGACACGCTGACGAAACAGCGCTGGTTCAGGCACGGCGGGCAGTGTTGGAATCGGCAGCGCCGACGAAATCGGCAAAGTCGGCAGAATCGGCAGCGCAGATTTTTCGACGAACACGGGCTGGACGGTGGACTGTCCAGGCCAGGCAGGAAAATTTGTCGAGGGGACACGCTGACGAAACAGCGCTGGTTCAGGCACGGCGGGCAGTGTTGGAATCGGCAGCGCCGACGAAATCGGCAAAGTCGGCAGAATCGGCAGCGCAGATTTTTCGACGAACATGGGCTGGACGCTGGACTGGCCGGGCCATGCAGGAAAATTCATCGAGGGGACACGCTGACGAAACAGCGCTGGTTCAGGCACGGCGGGCAGTGGTGGAATCGGCAGCGCCGACGAAATCGGCAAAGTCGGCAGAATCGGCAGCGGGTGCTGGCGATGGGTCTGGACGGGCTGGATAGTCCAAGGCTCGACGAGAAAGACTGCTGGTTTAGACACTGGGGCAGTGGCAGCCCGCGGGACAGTGTCGGCAGATTCGGCAGCGCAGATTTGTGCGGCTGCAGGTTCGTCGGGGAAAATCGGCAGCGCAGATTTTGCGACGAACATGGGCTGGGCGATGGACTGTCCAGGCCAGGCAGGAAAATTTGTCGAGGGGACACGCTGACGAAACAGCGCTGGTTCAGGCACGGCGGGCAGTGTTGGAATCGGCAGCGCCGACGAAATCGGCAAAGTCGGCAGAATCGGCAGCGCAGATTTTTCGACGAACACGGGCTGGACGGTGGACTGTCCAGGCCAGGCAGGAAAATTCGTCGAGGGGACACGCTGACGAAACAGCGCTGGTTCAGACACGGTGGGCGCAGTGTTGGAATCGGCAGCGCCGAGAAAATCGGCAAAGTCGGCAGAATCGGCAGCAGGTGCTGGCGATGAGTCAGGACGGACTGGATAGTCCAAGGCTCGATGAGAAAGACCGCTGGTTTAGACACTGGGGCAGTGGCAGCCCGCGGGGCAGTGTCGGCAGATTCGGCAGCAGTGTCTGCCGATTCGGCAGCGTTGGCTTGTTGGCGGGGTGCGAGGACCAGGCGCGTCATTCAATTCTCTTCCCTATCAACTTGGCTCCCGTTGGCGGGATTGGAGGCCTACTGTTTGTTACAGGGCTAAAATCGTCAGGGGAAGAGCTGACGAAACAATGCTGGTTTGGATGCAGGGGGTAGTGTTGGAATCGGCAGCGCGGACAAAATCGGCAAAGTCGACAAAAAAGACTGTTGGTCTGGACATCGGGGCAGCGGCAGCCATGCCGACAGGGGGGGAAATCGGCAGCACAGATTTGTGCAGCTGCAGGTTCGTCGGGGAAATCGGCAGCGCAGATTTTTCGATGAACATGGGCTGGAAGATGGACTGTCCAGGCCAGGCAGGGAAATTCGTCAAGGGGACACGCTGACGAAACAGCGCTGGTTCAGGCACGGCGGGCAGTGTTGGAATCGGCAGCGCCGACGAAATCGGCAAAGTCGGCAGAATCGGCAGCGGGTGCTGGCGATGAGTCTGGACGATTTATAGTCCAGGGCTTGATGGAAAAGACTGTTGGTCCAGACAATGGGGCAGTGGCAGCGCGGATTTGTGCAGCTGCAGGTTCGTCGGGGAAAATCGGCAGCGCAGATTTTTCGACGAACAGGGGCTGGGCGCTGGACTGGCCGGGCCAGGCAGGAAAATTCGTCAGGGGGGCACGCTGACGAAAACAGGGGCTGCGGAGTGGAAAATCGGCAGCGCAGATTTTTCGACGAACAGGGGCTGGACCGGCCGGGCCAGGCAGGAAAATTCATCAGGGGGGCACGCTGACGAAAAGAGGGGCTGCCGCGTGGAAAATCGGCAGCGCAGATTTTTCGACGAACAGGGGCTGGACGCTGGACTGGGCCAGGCAGGAAAATTCGTCAGGGGGCACGCTGACGAAAAGAGGGGCTGCCGCGTGGAAAATCGGCAGCGCAGATTTTTCGACGAACATTCGTCAGGGGGGCACGCTGACGAAAAGAGGGGCTGCCGCGTGGAAAATCGGCAGCGCAGATTTTTCGACGAACATTCGTCAGGGGGGCACGCTGAGGAAAACAGGGGCTGCCGCGTGGAAAATCGGCAGCGCAGATTTTTCGACGAACAGGGGCTGGATGCTGGACCGGCCGGGCCAGGCAGGAAAATTCGTCAGGGGGGCACGCTGACGAAAAGAGGGGCTGCCGCGTGGAAAATCGGCAGCGCAGATTTTTCGACGAACAGGGGCTGGACTGGCCGGGCCAGGCAGGAAAATTCGTCAGGGGGGCACGCTGACGAAAAGAGGGGCTGCCGCGTGGAAAATCGGCAGCGCAGATTTTTCGACGAACAGGGGCTGGACGCTGGACTGGGCCAGGCAGGAAAATTCGTCAGGGGGGCACGCTGACGAAAACAGGGGCTGCCGCGTGGAATGGCAGCCTACACGCAGATGCGAATTCGGCAGCGCACGATGGCTTGAGCAGGTCATGGGTTCGACTTGGCGCGATCTGAAACCTGGACGAGGGACTGTCGACGCTGGACGAGCCAGCGCGGTGGCCTGTCGTGCCCCGTTCAGGGGGGGCCTGCCGCGGAGACAGCCCTCGCGGGCTCGACAGCGCAGGCCAGCGTCCCCGACGTCGCTGGCCGCGGCAGGCGAGCTGCCGGGGTTCCCGCATTCCTACAAGAAAACGTCGTGCTTTCCACATGAAACCAATCCAGTAAAATCAGCCATATTTTTATGAGGCTGCCCACTGAATTTGGGGTCATTCCGGGCCGGTTCCTAGTTTTGCGGATTTACTCGATTTCTAATGGTAGGAAAATTAAAACAAATACTTCCCGACCTCGAAAAATTCTGGGAAAATTAATGAAGGTGGATTGGATTTTTGCCAACCTCTGTGCAAAATTTCAGCTCAAAATACCAAGAAATGAATTTTTTAGAGGGGGGGTGACAGCTGGGACCTAGTAGTGTCTCCCCCTGCCAGAGCTGCAATGACACTTATTGCTCTTTAGGGAGCCACCAGGCCGGCGCCCCTCAAAGACCACACGCGCGCGCGCGCCCGCCCGCGCTGGGCGCTGGGGCGCTGGGGCCTGAGGGCCTGGGGCCCTTGGGGGCCCTTGGGCGCTTGGGCGCGCGCGCGCGGCCCCCGCAGCCATGCCGCGCTGCGCGACGCGCGGACAGCCCCTGCTGGCTTGCTCTCTCGCCCGCGGGGGGGCTGCCTTCGGGCCCTGGCCCCCCGCGCTCTGGCCTGCCCCCCGCGTGGGAGAGGCTAGGCGCTGCAGGGGCCAGCCCGACGTCGCTGGCCGCGGCAGGCGAGCCGCCGGGGTTCCCGCATTCCTACAACAAAACGTCGTGCTTTCCACATGAAATCAATCCAGTAAAATCAGCCATATTTTTATGAGGCTGCCCACTGAATTTGGGGTCATTCCGAGCCGGTTCCTATTTTTTCCGATTTCCTCGATTTTTAATGGTAGGAAAATAAAAAAAAATACTTCCCGACCTCGAAAAATTCTGGAAAAATTAATAAAGTTGGATTGGATTTTTGCCAACCTCTGTGCAAAATTTCAGCTCAAAATACCAAGAAATGAATTTTTTAGAGGGGGGGTGACAGCTGGGACCTAGTAGTGTCTCCCCCTGCCAGAGCTTCAATGACACTTATTGCTCTTTAGGGGGGTGCCCCCTGACTGGCCATGGGGCGCGCTGGCCTGGCGCCCATAGGCCTGCCGCGGGGGATATGTGGGCTGTTGCTAAACTCGGACTAAGGTGGGGGGCCTCATGGCCCGAAGTATTGCCGGCATCGATGACCCGTTTTCCGGCCGGCGACGACCCGATTCCGGCCACCGTCTTCGGGACCCGCTCCAAGCCGTCGGGCGCGTTGGGGCTGCTTATCCGCGGCGTGGGCGTGGCATTCATTTGCCGTGCTTGTGCCAAGGTGCTGGCAGCTGCTGCGCGGCTGTCTGCTTGCCGCGACGTCACGGCGGCGGTGGCCGCTGCCCCTGCTCGCAAGTCGGAGGCCTGGCCGACGTGGCTGGTGCGGACCGCCGAGCTTGGGGATTGCGAGGAGAGCTCTACGCTGGCGTGGGCGTGGCATTAAATTGCCGTGCGCGTGCCCATGCGTTGGCTCTCCTCGCAATCCCCGACCTCGTGGCGTGACGTGCCCGCTGCCGAGGCCTGGCCTCCGTCTTGCGAGCCGGGGCTGACAGCCCCCCGCATGATTGTCCCTGTCGTTCCCCCCCGCGGCCTGTCCCTTGTCCCTTCGAGATCCTTCGCCTCCGGCTGCGGTGGCAGCTGCCCGTGCTCGCAAGAT
>NC_084853.1:14424481-14429481 GCF_951802175.1 Populus nigra
GTGCTGACTGTGAGTCTGCACGATTTATGGTCCAGGGCTTGACGGAAAAGACTGTTGGTCCAGACAAGGGGGCAGCGGCAGCCATGCCAACAGGGGGGAATCGGCAGCGCAGATTTTTCGACGAACATGGGCTGGACGCTGGACTGGCCGGGCCATGCAGGAAAATTCATCGAGGGGACACGCTGAAGAAACAGCGCTGGTTTAGACACGGTGGGCGCAGTGTTGGAATCGGCAGCGCCGATGAAACCGGCAAAGTCGGCAGAATTGGCAGCGGGTGCTGGCGATGGGTCTGGACGGGCTGGATAGTCCAAGGCTCAACGAGAAAGACCGCAGGTTGAGACACTGGGGCAGTGGCAGCCCGCGGGACAGTGTTGGCAGATTCGGCAGCGCAGATTTGTGCGGCTGCAGGTTCGTCGGGGAAAATCGGCAGCGCAGATTTTTCGACGAGCATGGGCTGGACGATGGACTGTCCAGGCCAGGCAGGAAAATTTGTCGAGGGGACACGCTGACGAAACAGCGCTGGTTCAGGCACGGCGGGCAGTGTTGGAATCGGCAGCGCCGACGAAATCGGCAAAGTCGGCAGAATCGGCAGCGCAGATTTTTCGACGAACATGGGCTGGACGCTGGACTGGCCGGGCCATGCAGGAAAATTCATCGAGGGGACACGCTGACGAAACAGCGCTGGTTCAGGCACGGCGGGCAGTGGTGGAATCGGCAGCGCCGACGAAATCGGCAAAGTCGGCAGAATCGGCAGCGGGTGCTGGCGATGGGTCTGGACGGGCTGGATAGTCCAAGGCTCGACGAGAAAGACTGCTGGTTTAGACACTGGGGCAGTGGCAGCCCGCGGGACAGTGTCGGCAGATTCGGCAGCGCAGATTTGTGCGGCTGCAGGTTCGTCGGGGAAAATCGGCAGCGCAGATTTTGCGACGAACATGGGCTGGGCGATGGACTGTCCAGGCCAGGCAGGAAAATTTGTCGAGGGGACACGCTGACGAAACAGCGCTGGTTCAGGCACGGCGGGCAGTGTTGGAATCGGCAGCGCCGACGAAATCGGCAAAGTCGGCAGAATCGGCAGCGCAGATTTTTCGACGAACACGGGCTGGACGGTGGACTGTCCAGGCCAGGCAGGAAAATTTGTCGAGGGGACACGCTGACGAAACAGCGCTGGTTCAGGCACGGCGGGCAGTGTTGGAATCGGCAGCGCCGACGAAATCGGCAAAGTCGGCAGAATCGGCAGCGCAGATTTTTCGACGAACATGGGCTGGACGCTGGACTGGCCGGGCCATGCAGGAAAATTCATCGAGGGGACACGCTGACGAAACAGCGCTGGTTCAGGCACGGCGGGCAGTGGTGGAATCGGCAGCGCCGACGAAATCGGCAAAGTCGGCAGAATCGGCAGCGGGTGCTGGCGATGGGTCTGGACGGGCTGGATAGTCCAAGGCTCGACGAGAAAGACTGCTGGTTTAGACACTGGGGCAGTGGCAGCCCGCGGGACAGTGTCGGCAGATTCGGCAGCGCAGATTTGTGCGGCTGCAGGTTCGTCGGGGAAAATCGGCAGCGCAGATTTTGCGACGAACATGGGCTGGGCGATGGACTGTCCAGGCCAGGCAGGAAAATTTGTCGAGGGGACACGCTGACGAAACAGCGCTGGTTCAGGCACGGCGGGCAGTGTTGGAATCGGCAGCGCCGACGAAATCGGCAAAGTCGGCAGAATCGGCAGCGCAGATTTTTCGACGAACACGGGCTGGACGGTGGACTGTCCAGGCCAGGCAGGAAAATTCATCGAGGGGACACGCTGACGAAACAGCGCTGGTTCAGACACGGTGGGCGCAGTGTTGGAATCGGCAGCGCCGAGAAAATCGGCAAAGTCGGCAGAATCGGCAGCAGGTGCTGGCGATGAGTCAGGACGGACTGGATAGTCCAAGGCTCGATGAGAAAGACCGCTGGTTTAGACACTGGGGCAGTGGCAGCCCGCGGGGCAGTGTCGGCAGATTCGGCAGCAGTGTCTGCCGATTCGGCAGCGTTGGCTTGTTGGCGCGGGGGGCCGATTCGAGTGGGGACTTGGGCAGCGGGCAGTGAAAGCAAGAGTTTCCCCGATGCTGCCGGGAAAAACGCTCCCCGGGATGGCCGGGTGAGATGACCCGGCGGCCCGCGACGGGTCATTCAATTCCATGCCCCGTCAACATAACTCCCGATGTACTGTTTGCTTTTTCGGAAGAAGAGATCCATCCCCCCATCCTCGGCCAGCCAAAAACGCTCCAATTAATGGCCGGGTGAGATGACCCGGAGGCCCGCGACGCGTCATTCAAATCACTGCCCTATCGGCTACAACTGCTGATGGGTGGGATTAGAGGCCTGCCATGGTGGTGAGGGGCGGCGAGGACCGTGAAAGCTAGAGTTTTTCAGAGGCTGCCGGGAAAAAGGCCCCTCGGGTGGCGGGGTGCGAGGACCAGGCGCGTCATTCAATTCTCTTCCCTATCAACTTGGCTCCCGTTGGCGGGATTGGAGGCCTACTGTTTGTTACAGGGCTAAAATCGTCAGGGGAAGAGCTGACGAAACAATGCTGGTTTGGATGCAGGGGGTAGTGTTGGAATCGGCAGCGCGGACAAAATCGGCAAAGTCGACAAAAAAGACTGTTGGTCTGGACATCGGGGCAGCGGCAGCCATGCCGACAGGGGGGGAAATCGGCAGCACAGATTTGTGCAGCTGCAGGTTCGTCGGGGAAATCGGCAGTGCAGATTTTTCGATGAACATGGGCTGGAAGATGGACTGTCCAGGCCAGGCAGGGAAATTCGTCAAGGGGACACGCTGACGAAACAGCGCTGGTTCAGGCACGGCGGGCAGTGTTGGAATCGGCAGCGCCGACGAAATCGGCAAAGTCGGCAGAATCGGCAGCGGGTGCTGGCGATGAGTCTGGACGATTTATAGTCCAGGGCTTGATGGAAAAGACTGTTGGTCCAGACAATGGGGCAGTGGCAGCGCGGATTTGTGCAGCTGCAGGTTCGTCGGGGAAAATCGGCAGCGCAGATTTTTCGACGAACAGGGGCTGGGCGCTGGACTGGCCGGGCCAGGCAGGAAAATTCGTCAGGGGGGCACGCTGACGAAAACAGGGGCTGCGGAGTGGAAAATCGGCAGCGCAGATTTTTCGACGAACAGGGGCTGGACCGGCCGGGCCAGGCAGGAAAATTCGTCAGGGGGGCACGCTGACGAAAAGAGGGGCTGCCGCGTGGAAAATCGGCAGCGCAGATTTTTCGACGAACAGGGGCTGGACGCTGGACTGGGCCAGGCAGGAAAATTCGTCAGGGGGCACGCTGACGAAAAGAGGGGCTGCCGCGTGGAAAATCGGCAGCGCAGATTTTTCGACGAACATTCGTCAGGGGGGCACGCTGACGAAAAGAGGGGCTGCCGCGTGGAAAATCGGCAGCGCAGATTTTTCGACGAACATTCGTCAGGGGGGCACGCTGAGGAAAACAGGGGCTGCCGCGTGGAAAATCGGCAGCGCAGATTTTTCGACGAACAGGGGCTGGATGCTGGACCGGCCGGGCCAGGCAGGAAAATTCGTCAGGGGGGCACGCTGACGAAAAGAGGGGCTGCCGCGTGGAAAATCGGCAGCGCAGATTTTTCGACGAACAGGGGCTGGACTGGCCGGGCCAGGCAGGAAAATTCGTCAGGGGGGCACGCTGACGAAAAGAGGGGCTGCCGCGTGGAAAATCGGCAGCGCAGATTTTTCGACGAACAGGGGCTGGACGCTGGACTGGGCCAGGCAGGAAAATTCGTCAGGGGGGCACGCTGACGAAAACAGGGGCTGCCGCGTGGAATGGCAGCCTACACGCAGATGCGAATTCGGCAGCGCACGATGGCTTGAGCAGGTCATGGGTTCGACTTGGCGCGATCTGAAACCTGGACGAGGGACTGTCGACGCTGGACGAGCCAGCGCGGTGGCCTGTCGTGCCCCGTTCAGGGGGGGCCTGCCGCGGAGACAGCCCTCGCGGGCTCGACAGCGCAGGCCAGCGTCCCCGACGTCGCTGGCCGCGGCAGGCGAGCTGCCGGGGTTCCCGCATTCCTACAAGAAAACGTCGTGCTTTCCACATGAAACCAATCCAGTAAAATCAGCCATATTTTTATGAGGCTGCCCACTGAATTTGGGGTCATTCCGGGCCGGTTCCTAGTTTTGCGGATTTACTCGATTTCTAATGGTAGGAAAATTAAAACAAATACTTCCCGACCTCGAAAAATTCTGGGAAAATTAATGAAGGTGGATTGGATTTTTGCCAACCTCTGTGCAAAATTTCAGCTCAAAATACCAAGAAATGAATTTTTTAGAGGGGGGGTGACAGCTGGGACCTAGTAGTGTCTCCCCCTGCCAGAGCTGCAATGACACTTATTGCTCTTTAGGGAGCCACCAGGCCGGCGCCCCTCAAAGACCACACGCGCGCGCGCGCCCGCCCGCGCTGGGCGCTGGGGCGCTGGGGCCTGAGGGCCTGGGGCCCTTGGGGGCCCTTGGGCGCTTGGGCGCGCGCGCGCGGCCCCCGCAGCCATGCCGCGCTGCGCGACGCGCGGACAGCCCCTGCTGGCTTGCTCTCTCGCCCGCGGGGGGGCTGCCTTCGGGCCCTGGCCCCCCGCGTTCTGGCCTGCCCCCTGCGTGGGAGAGGCTAGGCGCTGCAGGGGCCAGCCCGACGTCGCTGGCCGCGGCAGGCGACAGCCCGACATCGCTGGCCGCGGCAGGGGCCAGCCCGACGTCGCTGGCCGCGGCAGGCGACAGCCCCTGCTGGCTTGCTCTCTCGCCCGCGGGGGGGCTGCCTTCGGGCCCTGGCCCCCCGCGTTCTGGCCTGCCCCCCGCGTGGGAGAGGCTAGGCGCTGCAGGGGCCAGCCCGACGTCGCTGGCCGCGGCAGGCGACAGCCCCTGCTGGCTTGCTCTCTCGCCCGCGGGGGGGCTGCCTTCGGGCCCTGGCCCCCCGCGCTCTGGCCTGCCCCCCGCGTGGGAGAGGCTAGGCGCTGCA
>NC_084853.1:14439481-14441981 GCF_951802175.1 Populus nigra
GGCAGTGGCAGCCCGCGGGACAGTGTCGGCAGATTCGGCAGCGCAGATTTGTGCGGCTGCAGGTTCGTCGGGGAAAATCGGCAGCGCAGATTTTGCGACGAACATGGGCTGGGCGATGGACTGTCCAGGCCAGGCAGGAAAATTTGTCGAGGGGACACGCTGACGAAACAGCGCTGGTTCAGGCACGGCGGGCAGTGTTGGAATCGGCAGCGCCGACGAAATCGGCAAAGTCGGCAGAATCGGCAGCGCAGATTTTTCGACGAACACGGGCTGGACGGTGGACTGTCCAGGCCAGGCAGGAAAATTCGTCGAGGGGACACGCTGACGAAACAGCGCTGGTTCAGACACGGTGGGCGCAGTGTTGGAATCGGCAGCGCCGAGAAAATCGGCAAAGTCGGCAGAATCGGCAGCAGGTGCTGGCGATGAGTCAGGACGGACTGGATAGTCCAAGGCTCGATGAGAAAGACCGCTGGTTTAGACACTGGGGCAGTGGCAGCCCGCGGGGCAGTGTCGGCAGATTCGGCAGCAGTGTCTGCCGATTCGGCAGCGTTGGCTTGTTGGCGCGGGGGGCCGATTCGAGTGGGGACTTGGGCAGCGGGCAGTGAAAGCAAGAGTTTCCCCGATGCTGCCGGGAAAAACGCTCCCCGGGATGGCCGGGTGAGATGACCCGGCGGCCCGCGACGGGTCATTCAATTCCATGCCCCGTCAACATAACTCCCGATGTACTGTTTGCTTTTTCGGAAGAAGAGATCCATCCCCCCATCCTCGGCCAGCCAAAAACGCTCCAATTAATGGCCGGGTGAGATGACCCGGAGGCCCGCGACGCGTCATTCAAATCACTGCCCTATCGGCTACAACTGCTGATGGGTGGGATTAGAGGCCTGCCATGGTGGTGAGGGGCGGCGAGGACCGTGAAAGCTAGAGTTTTTCAGAGGCTGCCGGGAAAAAGGCCCCTCGGGTGGCGGGGTGCGAGGACCAGGCGCGTCATTCAATTCTCTTCCCTATCAACTTGGCTCCCGTTGGCGGGATTGGAGGCCTACTGTTTGTTACAGGGCTAAAATCGTCAGGGGAAGAGCTGACGAAACAATGCTGGTTTGGATGCAGGGGGTAGTGTTGGAATCGGCAGCGCGGACAAAATCGGCAAAGTCGACAAAAAAGACTGTTGGTCTGGACATCGGGGCAGCGGCAGCCATGCCGACAGGGGGGGAAATCGGCAGCACAGATTTGTGCAGCTGCAGGTTCGTCGGGGAAATCGGCAGCGCAGATTTTTCGATGAACATGGGCTGGAAGATGGACTGTCCAGGCCAGGCAGGGAAATTCGTCAAGGGGACACGCTGACGAAACAGCGCTGGTTCAGGCACGGCGGGCAGTGTTGGAATCGGCAGCGCCGACGAAATCGGCAAAGTCGGCAGAATCGGCAGCGGGTGCTGGCGATGAGTCTGGACGATTTATAGTCCAGGGCTTGATGGAAAAGACTGTTGGTCCAGACAATGGGGCAGTGGCAGCGCGGATTTGTGCAGCTGCAGGTTCGTCGGGGAAAATCGGCAGCGCAGATTTTTCGACGAACAGGGGCTGGGCGCTGGACTGGCCGGGCCAGGCAGGAAAATTCGTCAGGGGGGCACGCTGACGAAAACAGGGGCTGCGGAGTGGAAAATCGGCAGCGCAGATTTTTCGACGAACAGGGGCTGGACCGGCCGGGCCAGGCAGGAAAATTCATCAGGGGGGCACGCTGACGAAAAGAGGGGCTGCCGCGTGGAAAATCGGCAGCGCAGATTTTTCGACGAACAGGGGCTGGACGCTGGACTGGGCCAGGCAGGAAAATTCGTCAGGGGGCACGCTGACGAAAAGAGGGGCTGCCGCGTGGAAAATCGGCAGCGCAGATTTTTCGACGAACATTCGTCAGGGGGGCACGCTGACGAAAAGAGGGGCTGCCGCGTGGAAAATCGGCAGCGCAGATTTTTCGACGAACATTCGTCAGGGGGGCACGCTGAGGAAAACAGGGGCTGCCGCGTGGAAAATCGGCAGCGCAGATTTTTCGACGAACAGGGGCTGGATGCTGGACCGGCCGGGCCAGGCAGGAAAATTCGTCAGGGGGGCACGCTGACGAAAAGAGGGGCTGCCGCGTGGAAAATCGGCAGCGCAGATTTTTCGACGAACAGGGGCTGGACTGGCCGGGCCAGGCAGGAAAATTCGTCAGGGGGGCACGCTGACGAAAAGAGGGGCTGCCGCGTGGAAAATCGGCAGCGCAGATTTTTCGACGAACAGGGGCTGGACGCTGGACTGGGCCAGGCAGGAAAATTCGTCAGGGGGGCACGCTGACGAAAACAGGGGCTGCCGCGTGGAATGGCAGCCTACACGCAGATGCGAATTCGGCAGCGCACGATGGCTTGAGCAGGTCATGGGTTCGACTTGGCGCGATCTGAAACCTGGACGAGGGACTGTCGACGCTGGACGAGCCAGCGCGGTGGCCTGTCGTGCCCCGTTCAGGGGGGGCCTGCCG
>NC_084853.1:14451981-14454481 GCF_951802175.1 Populus nigra
GATAGTCCAAGGCTCGACGAGAAAGACTGCTGGTTTAGACACTGGGGCAGTGGCAGCCCGCGGGACAGTGTCGGCAGATTCGGCAGCGCAGATTTGTGCGGCTGCAGGTTCGTCGGGGAAAATCGGCAGCGCAGATTTTGCGACGAACATGGGCTGGGCGATGGACTGTCCAGGCCAGGCAGGAAAATTTGTCGAGGGGACACGCTGACGAAACAGCGCTGGTTCAGGCACGGCGGGCAGTGTTGGAATCGGCAGCGCCGACGAAATCGGCAAAGTCGGCAGAATCGGCAGCGCAGATTTTTCGACGAACACGGGCTGGACGGTGGACTGTCCAGGCCAGGCAGGAAAATTTGTCGAGGGGACACGCTGACGAAACAGCGCTGGTTCAGGCACGGCGGGCAGTGTTGGAATCGGCAGCGCCGACGAAATCGGCAAAGTCGGCAGAATCGGCAGCGCAGATTTTTCGACGAACATGGGCTGGACGCTGGACTGGCCGGGCCATGCAGGAAAATTCATCGAGGGGACACGCTGACGAAACAGCGCTGGTTCAGGCACGGCGGGCAGTGGTGGAATCGGCAGCGCCGACGAAATCGGCAAAGTCGGCAGAATCGGCAGCGGGTGCTGGCGATGGGTCTGGACGGGCTGGATAGTCCAAGGCTCGACGAGAAAGACTGCTGGTTTAGACACTGGGGCAGTGGCAGCCCGCGGGACAGTGTCGGCAGATTCGGCAGCGCAGATTTGTGCGGCTGCAGGTTCGTCGGGGAAAATCGGCAGCGCAGATTTTGCGACGAACATGGGCTGGGCGATGGACTGTCCAGGCCAGGCAGGAAAATTTGTCGAGGGGACACGCTGACGAAACAGCGCTGGTTCAGGCACGGCGGGCAGTGTTGGAATCGGCAGCGCCGACGAAATCGGCAAAGTCGGCAGAATCGGCAGCGCAGATTTTTCGACGAACACGGGCTGGACGGTGGACTGTCCAGGCCAGGCAGGAAAATTCATCGAGGGGACACGCTGACGAAACAGCGCTGGTTCAGACACGGTGGGCGCAGTGTTGGAATCGGCAGCGCCGAGAAAATCGGCAAAGTCGGCAGAATCGGCAGCAGGTGCTGGCGATGAGTCAGGACGGACTGGATAGTCCAAGGCTCGATGAGAAAGACCGCTGGTTTAGACACTGGGGCAGTGGCAGCCCGCGGGGCAGTGTCGGCAGATTCGGCAGCAGTGTCTGCCGATTCGGCAGCGTTGGCTTGTTGGCGCGGGGGGCCGATTCGAGTGGGGACTTGGGCAGCGGGCAGTGAAAGCAAGAGTTTCCCCGATGCTGCCGGGAAAAACGCTCCCCGGGATGGCCGGGTGAGATGACCCGGCGGCCCGCGACGGGTCATTCAATTCCATGCCCCGTCAACATAACTCCCGATGTACTGTTTGCTTTTTCGGAAGAAGAGATCCATCCCCCCATCCTCGGCCAGCCAAAAACGCTCCAATTAATGGCCGGGTGAGATGACCCGGAGGCCCGCGACGCGTCATTCAAATCACTGCCCTATCGGCTACAACTGCTGATGGGTGGGATTAGAGGCCTGCCATGGTGGTGAGGGGCGGCGAGGACCGTGAAAGCTAGAGTTTTTCAGAGGCTGCCGGGAAAAAGGCCCCTCGGGTGGCGGGGTGCGAGGACCAGGCGCGTCATTCAATTCTCTTCCCTATCAACTTGGCTCCCGTTGGCGGGATTGGAGGCCTACTGTTTGTTACAGGGCTAAAATCGTCAGGGGAAGAGCTGACGAAACAATGCTGGTTTGGATGCAGGGGGTAGTGTTGGAATCGGCAGCGCGGACAAAATCGGCAAAGTCGACAAAAAAGACTGTTGGTCTGGACATCGGGGCAGCGGCAGCCATGCCGACAGGGGGGGAAATCGGCAGCACAGATTTGTGCAGCTGCAGGTTCGTCGGGGAAATCGGCAGTGCAGATTTTTCGATGAACATGGGCTGGAAGATGGACTGTCCAGGCCAGGCAGGGAAATTCGTCAAGGGGACACGCTGACGAAACAGCGCTGGTTCAGGCACGGCGGGCAGTGTTGGAATCGGCAGCGCCGACGAAATCGGCAAAGTCGGCAGAATCGGCAGCGGGTGCTGGCGATGAGTCTGGACGATTTATAGTCCAGGGCTTGATGGAAAAGACTGTTGGTCCAGACAATGGGGCAGTGGCAGCGCGGATTTGTGCAGCTGCAGGTTCGTCGGGGAAAATCGGCAGCGCAGATTTTTCGACGAACAGGGGCTGGGCGCTGGACTGGCCGGGCCAGGCAGGAAAATTCGTCAGGGGGGCACGCTGACGAAAACAGGGGCTGCGGAGTGGAAAATCGGCAGCGCAGATTTTTCGACGAACAGGGGCTGGACCGGCCGGGCCAGGCAGGAAAATTCGTCAGGGGGGCACGCTGACGAAAAGAGGGGCTGCCGCGTGGAAAATCGGCAGCGCAGATTTTTCGACGAACAGGGGCTGGACGCTGGACTGGGCC
>NC_084853.1:14464481-14469481 GCF_951802175.1 Populus nigra
GGGGAATCGGCAGCGCAGATTTTTCGACGAACATGGGCTGGACGCTGGACTGGCCGGGCCATGCAGGAAAATTCATCGAGGGGACACGCTGAAGAAACAGCGCTGGTTTAGACACGGTGGGCGCAGTGTTGGAATCGGCAGCGCCGATGAAACCGGCAAAGTCGGCAGAATTGGCAGCGGGTGCTGGCGATGGGTCTGGACGGGCTGGATAGTCCAAGGCTCGACGAGAAAGACCGCAGGTTGAGACACTGGGGCAGTGGCAGCCCGCGGGACAGTGTTGGCAGATTCGGCAGCGCAGATTTGTGCGGCTGCAGGTTCGTCGGGGAAAATCGGCAGCGCAGATTTTTCGACGAGCATGGGCTGGACGATGGACTGTCCAGGCCAGGCAGGAAAATTTGTCGAGGGGACACGCTGACGAAACAGCGCTGGTTCAGGCACGGCGGGCAGTGTTGGAATCGGCAGCGCCGACGAAATCGGCAAAGTCGGCAGAATCGGCAGCGCAGATTTTTCGACGAACATGGGCTGGACGCTGGACTGGCCGGGCCATGCAGGAAAATTCATCGAGGGGACACGCTGACGAAACAGCGCTGGTTCAGGCACGGCGGGCAGTGGTGGAATCGGCAGCGCCGACGAAATCGGCAAAGTCGGCAGAATCGGCAGCGGGTGCTGGCGATGGGTCTGGACGGGCTGGATAGTCCAAGGCTCGACGAGAAAGACTGCTGGTTTAGACACTGGGGCAGTGGCAGCCCGCGGGACAGTGTCGGCAGATTCGGCAGCGCAGATTTGTGCGGCTGCAGGTTCGTCGGGGAAAATCGGCAGCGCAGATTTTGCGACGAACATGGGCTGGGCGATGGACTGTCCAGGCCAGGCAGGAAAATTTGTCGAGGGGACACGCTGACGAAACAGCGCTGGTTCAGGCACGGCGGGCAGTGTTGGAATCGGCAGCGCCGACGAAATCGGCAAAGTCGGCAGAATCGGCAGCGCAGATTTTTCGACGAACACGGGCTGGACGGTGGACTGTCCAGGCCAGGCAGGAAAATTTGTCGAGGGGACACGCTGACGAAACAGCGCTGGTTCAGGCACGGCGGGCAGTGTTGGAATCGGCAGCGCCGACGAAATCGGCAAAGTCGGCAGAATCGGCAGCGCAGA
This sequence comes from Populus nigra, assembly GCF_951802175.1. Lineage (NCBI taxonomy): Eukaryota > Viridiplantae > Streptophyta > Magnoliopsida > Malpighiales > Salicaceae > Populus > Populus nigra. The sequence goes on from NC_084853.1 coordinate 14,465,631, forward strand.
TTTTTCGACGAACATGGGCTGGACGCTGGACTGGCCGGGCCATGCAGGAAAATTCATCGAGGGGACACGCTGACGAAACAGCGCTGGTTCAGGCACGGCGGGCAGTGGTGGAATCGGCAGCGCCGACGAAATCGGCAAAGTCGGCAGAATCGGCAGCGGGTGCTGGCGATGGGTCTGGACGGGCTGGATAGTCCAAGGCTCGACGAGAAAGACTGCTGGTTTAGACACTGGGGCAGTGGCAGCCCGCGGGACAGTGTCGGCAGATTCGGCAGCGCAGATTTGTGCGGCTGCAGGTTCGTCGGGGAAAATCGGCAGCGCAGATTTTGCGACGAACATGGGCTGGGCGATGGACTGTCCAGGCCAGGCAGGAAAATTTGTCGAGGGGACACGCTGACGAAACAGCGCTGGTTCAGGCACGGCGGGCAGTGTTGGAATCGGCAGCGCCGACGAAATCGGCAAAGTCGGCAGAATCGGCAGCGCAGATTTTTCGACGAACACGGGCTGGACGGTGGACTGTCCAGGCCAGGCAGGAAAATTCGTCGAGGGGACACGCTGACGAAACAGCGCTGGTTCAGACACGGTGGGCGCAGTGTTGGAATCGGCAGCGCCGAGAAAATCGGCAAAGTCGGCAGAATCGGCAGCAGGTGCTGGCGATGAGTCAGGACGGACTGGATAGTCCAAGGCTCGATGAGAAAGACCGCTGGTTTAGACACTGGGGCAGTGGCAGCCCGCGGGGCAGTGTCGGCAGATTCGGCAGCAGTGTCTGCCGATTCGGCAGCGTTGGCTTGTTGGCGCGGGGGGCCGATTCGAGTGGGGACTTGGGCAGCGGGCAGTGAAAGCAAGAGTTTCCCCGATGCTGCCGGGAAAAACGCTCCCCGGGATGGCCGGGTGAGATGACCCGGCGGCCCGCGACGGGTCATTCAATTCCATGCCCCGTCAACATAACTCCCGATGTACTGTTTGCTTTTTCGGAAGAAGAGATCCATCCCCCCATCCTCGGCCAGCCAAAAACGCTCCAATTAATGGCCGGGTGAGATGACCCGGAGGCCCGCGACGCGTCATTCAAATCACTGCCCTATCGGCTACAACTGCTGATGGGTGGGATTAGAGGCCTGCCATGGTGGTGAGGGGCGGCGAGGACCGTGAAAGCTAGAGTTTTTCAGAGGCTGCCGGGAAAAAGGCCCCTCGGGTGGCGGGGTGCGAGGACCAGGCGCGTCATTCAATTCTCTTCCCTATCAACTTGGCTCCCGTTGGCGGGATTGGAGGCCTACTGTTTGTTACAGGGCTAAAATCGTCAGGGGAAGAGCTGACGAAACAATGCTGGTTTGGATGCAGGGGGTAGTGTTGGAATCGGCAGCGCGGACAAAATCGGCAAAGTCGACAAAAAAGACTGTTGGTCTGGACATCGGGGCAGCGGCAGCCATGCCGACAGGGGGGGAAATCGGCAGCACAGATTTGTGCAGCTGCAGGTTCGTCGGGGAAATCGGCAGCGCAGATTTTTCGATGAACATGGGCTGGAAGATGGACTGTCCAGGCCAGGCAGGGAAATTCGTCAAGGGGACACGCTGACGAAACAGCGCTGGTTCAGGCACGGCGGGCAGTGTTGGAATCGGCAGCGCCGACGAAATCGGCAAAGTCGGCAGAATCGGCAGCGGGTGCTGGCGATGAGTCTGGACGATTTATAGTCCAGGGCTTGATGGAAAAGACTGTTGGTCCAGACAATGGGGCAGTGGCAGCGCGGATTTGTGCAGCTGCAGGTTCGTCGGGGAAAATCGGCAGCGCAGATTTTTCGACGAACAGGGGCTGGGCGCTGGACTGGCCGGGCCAGGCAGGAAAATTCGTCAGGGGGGCACGCTGACGAAAACAGGGGCTGCGGAGTGGAAAATCGGCAGCGCAGATTTTTCGACGAACAGGGGCTGGACCGGCCGGGCCAGGCAGGAAAATTCATCAGGGGGGCACGCTGACGAAAAGAGGGGCTGCCGCGTGGAAAATCGGCAGCGCAGATTTTTCGACGAACAGGGGCTGGACGCTGGACTGGGCCAGGCAGGAAAATTCGTCAGGGGGCACGCTGACGAAAAGAGGGGCTGCCGCGTGGAAAATCGGCAGCGCAGATTTTTCGACGAACATTCGTCAGGGGGGCACGCTGACGAAAAGAGGGGCTGCCGCGTGGAAAATCGGCAGCGCAGATTTTTCGACGAACATTCGTCAGGGGGGCACGCTGAGGAAAACAGGGGCTGCCGCGTGGAAAATCGGCAGCGCAGATTTTTCGACGAACAGGGGCTGGATGCTGGACCGGCCGGGCCAGGCAGGAAAATTCGTCAGGGGGGCACGCTGACGAAAAGAGGGGCTGCCGCGTGGAAAATCGGCAGCGCAGATTTTTCGACGAACAGGGGCTGGACTGGCCGGGCCAGGCAGGAAAATTCGTCAGGGGGGCACGCTGACGAAAAGAGGGGCTGCCGCGTGGAAAATCGGCAGCGCAGATTTTTCGACGAACAGGGGCTGGACGCTGGACTGGGCCAGGCAGGAAAATTCGTCAGGGGGGCACGCTGACGAAAACAGGGGCTGCCGCGTGGAATGGCAGCCTACACGCAGATGCGAATTCGGCAGCGCACGATGGCTTGAGCAGGTCATGGGTTCGACTTGGCGCGATCTGAAACCTGGACGAGGGACTGTCGACGCTGGACGAGCCAGCGCGGTGGCCTGTCGTGCCCCGTTCAGGGGGGGCCTGCCGCGGAGACAGCCCTCGCGGGCTCGACAGCGCAGGCCAGCGTCCCCGACGTCGCTGGCCGCGGCAGGCGAGCTGCCGGGGTTCCCGCATTCCTACAAGAAAACGTCGTGCTTTCCACATGAAACCAATCCAGTAAAATCAGCCATATTTTTATGAGGCTGCCCACTGAATTTGGGGTCATTCCGGGCCGGTTCCTAGTTTTGCGGATTTACTCGATTTCTAATGGTAGGAAAATTAAAACAAATACTTCCCGACCTCGAAAAATTCTGGGAAAATTAATGAAGGTGGATTGGATTTTTGCCAACCTCTGTGCAAAATTTCAGCTCAAAATACCAAGAAATGAATTTTTTAGAGGGGGGGTGACAGCTGGGACCTAGTAGTGTCTCCCCCTGCCAGAGCTGCAATGACACTTATTGCTCTTTAGGGAGCCACCAGGCCGGCGCCCCTCAAAGACCACACGCGCGCGCGCGCCCGCCCGCGCTGGGCGCTGGGGCGCTGGGGCCTGAGGGCCTGGGGCCCTTGGGGGCCCTTGGGCGCTTGGGCGCGCGCGCGCGGCCCCCGCAGCCATGCCGCGCTGCGCGACGCGCGGACAGCCCCTGCTGGCTTGCTCTCTCGCCCGCGGGGGGGCTGCCTTCGGGCCCTGGCCCCCCGCGCTCTGGCCTGCCCCCCGCGTGGGAGAGGCTAGGCGCTGCAGGGGCCAGCCCGACGTCGCTGGCCGCGGCAGGCGAGCCGCCGGGGTTCCCGCATTCCTACAACAAAACGTCGTGCTTTCCACATGAAATCAATCCAGTAAAATCAGCCATATTTTTATGAGGCTGCCCACTGAATTTGGGGTCATTCCGAGCCGGTTCCTATTTTTTCCGATTTCCTCGATTTTTAATGGTAGGAAAATAAAAAAAAATACTTCCCGACCTCGAAAAATTCTGGAAAAATTAATAAAGTTGGATTGGATTTTTGCCAACCTCTGTGCAAAATTTCAGCTCAAAATACCAAGAAATGAATTTTTTAGAGGGGGGGTGACAGCTGGGACCTAGTAGTGTCTCCCCCTGCCAGAGCTTCAATGACACTTATTGCTCTTTAGGGGGGTGCCCCCTGACTGGCCATGGGGCGCGCTGGCCTGGCG
>NC_084853.1:14477976-14482976 GCF_951802175.1 Populus nigra
GGACACGCTGACGAAACAGCGCTGGTTCAGGCACGGCGGGCAGTGGTGGAATCGGCAGCGCCGACGAAATCGGCAAAGTCGGCAGAATCGGCAGCGGGTGCTGGCGATGGGTCTGGACGGGCTGGATAGTCCAAGGCTCGACGAGAAAGACTGCTGGTTTAGACACTGGGGCAGTGGCAGCCCGCGGGACAGTGTCGGCAGATTCGGCAGCGCAGATTTGTGCGGCTGCAGGTTCGTCGGGGAAAATCGGCAGCGCAGATTTTGCGACGAACATGGGCTGGGCGATGGACTGTCCAGGCCAGGCAGGAAAATTTGTCGAGGGGACACGCTGACGAAACAGCGCTGGTTCAGGCACGGCGGGCAGTGTTGGAATCGGCAGCGCCGACGAAATCGGCAAAGTCGGCAGAATCGGCAGCGCAGATTTTTCGACGAACACGGGCTGGACGGTGGACTGTCCAGGCCAGGCAGGAAAATTTGTCGAGGGGACACGCTGACGAAACAGCGCTGGTTCAGGCACGGCGGGCAGTGTTGGAATCGGCAGCGCCGACGAAATCGGCAAAGTCGGCAGAATCGGCAGCGCAGATTTTTCGACGAACATGGGCTGGACGCTGGACTGGCCGGGCCATGCAGGAAAATTCATCGAGGGGACACGCTGACGAAACAGCGCTGGTTCAGGCACGGCGGGCAGTGGTGGAATCGGCAGCGCCGACGAAATCGGCAAAGTCGGCAGAATCGGCAGCGGGTGCTGGCGATGGGTCTGGACGGGCTGGATAGTCCAAGGCTCGACGAGAAAGACTGCTGGTTTAGACACTGGGGCAGTGGCAGCCCGCGGGACAGTGTCGGCAGATTCGGCAGCGCAGATTTGTGCGGCTGCAGGTTCGTCGGGGAAAATCGGCAGCGCAGATTTTGCGACGAACATGGGCTGGGCGATGGACTGTCCAGGCCAGGCAGGAAAATTTGTCGAGGGGACACGCTGACGAAACAGCGCTGGTTCAGGCACGGCGGGCAGTGTTGGAATCGGCAGCGCCGACGAAATCGGCAAAGTCGGCAGAATCGGCAGCGCAGATTTTTCGACGAACACGGGCTGGACGGTGGACTGTCCAGGCCAGGCAGGAAAATTCGTCGAGGGGACACGCTGACGAAACAGCGCTGGTTCAGACACGGTGGGCGCAGTGTTGGAATCGGCAGCGCCGAGAAAATCGGCAAAGTCGGCAGAATCGGCAGCAGGTGCTGGCGATGAGTCAGGACGGACTGGATAGTCCAAGGCTCGATGAGAAAGACCGCTGGTTTAGACACTGGGGCAGTGGCAGCCCGCGGGGCAGTGTCGGCAGATTCGGCAGCAGTGTCTGCCGATTCGGCAGCGTTGGCTTGTTGGCGCGGGGGGCCGATTCGAGTGGGGACTTGGGCAGCGGGCAGTGAAAGCAAGAGTTTCCCCGATGCTGCCGGGAAAAACGCTCCCCGGGATGGCCGGGTGAGATGACCCGGCGGCCCGCGACGGGTCATTCAATTCCATGCCCCGTCAACATAACTCCCGATGTACTGTTTGCTTTTTCGGAAGAAGAGATCCATCCCCCCATCCTCGGCCAGCCAAAAACGCTCCAATTAATGGCCGGGTGAGATGACCCGGAGGCCCGCGACGCGTCATTCAAATCACTGCCCTATCGGCTACAACTGCTGATGGGTGGGATTAGAGGCCTGCCATGGTGGTGAGGGGCGGCGAGGACCGTGAAAGCTAGAGTTTTTCAGAGGCTGCCGGGAAAAAGGCCCCTCGGGTGGCGGGGTGCGAGGACCAGGCGCGTCATTCAATTCTCTTCCCTATCAACTTGGCTCCCGTTGGCGGGATTGGAGGCCTACTGTTTGTTACAGGGCTAAAATCGTCAGGGGAAGAGCTGACGAAACAATGCTGGTTTGGATGCAGGGGGTAGTGTTGGAATCGGCAGCGCGGACAAAATCGGCAAAGTCGACAAAAAAGACTGTTGGTCTGGACATCGGGGCAGCGGCAGCCATGCCGACAGGGGGGGAAATCGGCAGCACAGATTTGTGCAGCTGCAGGTTCGTCGGGGAAATCGGCAGCGCAGATTTTTCGATGAACATGGGCTGGAAGATGGACTGTCCAGGCCAGGCAGGGAAATTCGTCAAGGGGACACGCTGACGAAACAGCGCTGGTTCAGGCACGGCGGGCAGTGTTGGAATCGGCAGCGCCGACGAAATCGGCAAAGTCGGCAGAATCGGCAGCGGGTGCTGGCGATGAGTCTGGACGATTTATAGTCCAGGGCTTGATGGAAAAGACTGTTGGTCCAGACAATGGGGCAGTGGCAGCGCGGATTTGTGCAGCTGCAGGTTCGTCGGGGAAAATCGGCAGCGCAGATTTTTCGACGAACAGGGGCTGGGCGCTGGACTGGCCGGGCCAGGCAGGAAAATTCGTCAGGGGGGCACGCTGACGAAAACAGGGGCTGCGGAGTGGAAAATCGGCAGCGCAGATTTTTCGACGAACAGGGGCTGGACCGGCCGGGCCAGGCAGGAAAATTCGTCAGGGGGGCACGCTGACGAAAAGAGGGGCTGCCGCGTGGAAAATCGGCAGCGCAGATTTTTCGACGAACAGGGGCTGGACGCTGGACTGGGCCAGGCAGGAAAATTCGTCAGGGGGCACGCTGACGAAAAGAGGGGCTGCCGCGTGGAAAATCGGCAGCGCAGATTTTTCGACGAACATTCGTCAGGGGGGCACGCTGACGAAAAGAGGGGCTGCCGCGTGGAAAATCGGCAGCGCAGATTTTTCGACGAACATTCGTCAGGGGGGCACGCTGAGGAAAACAGGGGCTGCCGCGTGGAAAATCGGCAGCGCAGATTTTTCGACGAACAGGGGCTGGATGCTGGACCGGCCGGGCCAGGCAGGAAAATTCGTCAGGGGGGCACGCTGACGAAAAGAGGGGCTGCCGCGTGGAAAATCGGCAGCGCAGATTTTTCGACGAACAGGGGCTGGACTGGCCGGGCCAGGCAGGAAAATTCGTCAGGGGGGCACGCTGACGAAAAGAGGGGCTGCCGCGTGGAAAATCGGCAGCGCAGATTTTTCGACGAACAGGGGCTGGACGCTGGACTGGGCCAGGCAGGAAAATTCGTCAGGGGGGCACGCTGACGAAAACAGGGGCTGCCGCGTGGAATGGCAGCCTACACGCAGATGCGAATTCGGCAGCGCACGATGGCTTGAGCAGGTCATGGGTTCGACTTGGCGCGATCTGAAACCTGGACGAGGGACTGTCGACGCTGGACGAGCCAGCGCGGTGGCCTGTCGTGCCCCGTTCAGGGGGGGCCTGCCGCGGAGACAGCCCTCGCGGGCTCGACAGCGCAGGCCAGCGTCCCCGACGTCGCTGGCCGCGGCAGGCGAGCTGCCGGGGTTCCCGCATTCCTACAAGAAAACGTCGTGCTTTCCACATGAAACCAATCCAGTAAAATCAGCCATATTTTTATGAGGCTGCCCACTGAATTTGGGGTCATTCCGGGCCGGTTCCTAGTTTTGCGGATTTACTCGATTTCTAATGGTAGGAAAATTAAAACAAATACTTCCCGACCTCGAAAAATTCTGGGAAAATTAATGAAGGTGGATTGGATTTTTGCCAACCTCTGTGCAAAATTTCAGCTCAAAATACCAAGAAATGAATTTTTTAGAGGGGGGGTGACAGCTGGGACCTAGTAGTGTCTCCCCCTGCCAGAGCTGCAATGACACTTATTGCTCTTTAGGGAGCCACCAGGCCGGCGCCCCTCAAAGACCACACGCGCGCGCGCGCCCGCCCGCGCTGGGCGCTGGGGCGCTGGGGCCTGAGGGCCTGGGGCCCTTGGGGGCCCTTGGGCGCTTGGGCGCGCGCGCGCGGCCCCCGCAGCCATGCCGCGCTGCGCGACGCGCGGACAGCCCCTGCTGGCTTGCTCTCTCGCCCGCGGGGGGGCTGCCTTCGGGCCCTGGCCCCCCGCGCTCTGGCCTGCCCCCCGCGTGGGAGAGGCTAGGCGCTGCAGGGGCCAGCCCGACGTCGCTGGCCGCGGCAGGCGAGCCGCCGGGGTTCCCGCATTCCTACAACAAAACGTCGTGCTTTCCACATGAAATCAATCCAGTAAAATCAGCCATATTTTTATGAGGCTGCCCACTGAATTTGGGGTCATTCCGAGCCGGTTCCTATTTTTTCCGATTTCCTCGATTTTTAATGGTAGGAAAATAAAAAAAAATACTTCCCGACCTCGAAAAATTCTGGAAAAATTAATAAAGTTGGATTGGATTTTTGCCAACCTCTGTGCAAAATTTCAGCTCAAAATACCAAGAAATGAATTTTTTAGAGGGGGGGTGACAGCTGGGACCTAGTAGTGTCTCCCCCTGCCAGAGCTTCAATGACACTTATTGCTCTTTAGGGGGGTGCCCCCTGACTGGCCATGGGGCGCGCTGGCCTGGCGCCCATAGGCCTGCCGCGGGGGATATGTGGGCTGTTGCTAAACTCGGACTAAGGTGGGGGGCCTCATGGCCCGAAGTATTGCCGGCATCGATGACCCGTTTTCCGGCCGGCGACGACCCGATTCCGGCCACCGTCTTCGTGACCCGCTCCAAGCCGTCGGGCGCGTTGGGGCTGCTTATCCGCGGCGTGGGCGTGGCATTCATTTGCCGTGCTTGTGCCAAGGTGCTGGCAGCTGCTGCGCGGCTGTCTGCTTGCCGCGACGTCACGGCGGCGGTGGCCGCTGCCCCTGCTCGCAAGTCGGAGGCCTGGCCGACGTGGCTGGTGCGGACCGCCGAGCTTGGGGATTGCGAGGAGAGCTCTACGCTGGCGTGGGCGTGGCATTAAATTGCCGTGCGCGCGCCCATGCGTTGGCTCTCCTCGCAATCCCCGACCTCGTGGCGTGACGTGCCCGCTGCCGAGGCCTGGCCTCCGTCTTGCGAGCCGGGGCTGACAGCCCCCCGCATGATTGTCCCTGTCGTTCCCCCCCGCGGCCTGTCCCTTGTCCCTTCGAGATCCTTCGCCTCCGGC
>NC_084853.1:14490476-14495476 GCF_951802175.1 Populus nigra
AGCCGGCGAAATCGGCAAAGTCGGCAGCAGGTGCTGACTGTGAGTCTGCACGATTTATGGTCCAGGGCTTGACGGAAAAGACTGTTGGTCCAGACAAGGGGGCAGCGGCAGCCATGCCAACAGGGGGGAATCGGCAGCGCAGATTTTTCGACGAACATGGGCTGGACGCTGGACTGGCCGGGCCATGCAGGAAAATTCATCGAGGGGACACGCTGAAGAAACAGCGCTGGTTTAGACACGGTGGGCGCAGTGTTGGAATCGGCAGCGCCGATGAAACCGGCAAAGTCGGCAGAATTGGCAGCGGGTGCTGGCGATGGGTCTGGACGGGCTGGATAGTCCAAGGCTCGACGAGAAAGACCGCAGGTTGAGACACTGGGGCAGTGGCAGCCCGCGGGACAGTGTTGGCAGATTCGGCAGCGCAGATTTGTGCGGCTGCAGGTTCGTCGGGGAAAATCGGCAGCGCAGATTTTTCGACGAGCATGGGCTGGACGATGGACTGTCCAGGCCAGGCAGGAAAATTTGTCGAGGGGACACGCTGACGAAACAGCGCTGGTTCAGGCACGGCGGGCAGTGTTGGAATCGGCAGCGCCGACGAAATCGGCAAAGTCGGCAGAATCGGCAGCGCAGATTTTTCGACGAACATGGGCTGGACGCTGGACTGGCCGGGCCATGCAGGAAAATTCATCGAGGGGACACGCTGACGAAACAGCGCTGGTTCAGGCACGGCGGGCAGTGGTGGAATCGGCAGCGCCGACGAAATCGGCAAAGTCGGCAGAATCGGCAGCGGGTGCTGGCGATGGGTCTGGACGGGCTGGATAGTCCAAGGCTCGACGAGAAAGACTGCTGGTTTAGACACTGGGGCAGTGGCAGCCCGCGGGACAGTGTCGGCAGATTCGGCAGCGCAGATTTGTGCGGCTGCAGGTTCGTCGGGGAAAATCGGCAGCGCAGATTTTGCGACGAACATGGGCTGGGCGATGGACTGTCCAGGCCAGGCAGGAAAATTTGTCGAGGGGACACGCTGACGAAACAGCGCTGGTTCAGGCACGGCGGGCAGTGTTGGAATCGGCAGCGCCGACGAAATCGGCAAAGTCGGCAGAATCGGCAGCGCAGATTTTTCGACGAACACGGGCTGGACGGTGGACTGTCCAGGCCAGGCAGGAAAATTTGTCGAGGGGACACGCTGACGAAACAGCGCTGGTTCAGGCACGGCGGGCAGTGTTGGAATCGGCAGCGCCGACGAAATCGGCAAAGTCGGCAGAATCGGCAGCGCAGATTTTTCGACGAACATGGGCTGGACGCTGGACTGGCCGGGCCATGCAGGAAAATTCATCGAGGGGACACGCTGACGAAACAGCGCTGGTTCAGGCACGGCGGGCAGTGGTGGAATCGGCAGCGCCGACGAAATCGGCAAAGTCGGCAGAATCGGCAGCGGGTGCTGGCGATGGGTCTGGACGGGCTGGATAGTCCAAGGCTCGACGAGAAAGACTGCTGGTTTAGACACTGGGGCAGTGGCAGCCCGCGGGACAGTGTCGGCAGATTCGGCAGCGCAGATTTGTGCGGCTGCAGGTTCGTCGGGGAAAATCGGCAGCGCAGATTTTGCGACGAACATGGGCTGGGCGATGGACTGTCCAGGCCAGGCAGGAAAATTTGTCGAGGGGACACGCTGACGAAACAGCGCTGGTTCAGGCACGGCGGGCAGTGTTGGAATCGGCAGCGCCGACGAAATCGGCAAAGTCGGCAGAATCGGCAGCGCAGATTTTTCGACGAACACGGGCTGGACGGTGGACTGTCCAGGCCAGGCAGGAAAATTCGTCGAGGGGACACGCTGACGAAACAGCGCTGGTTCAGACACGGTGGGCGCAGTGTTGGAATCGGCAGCGCCGAGAAAATCGGCAAAGTCGGCAGAATCGGCAGCAGGTGCTGGCGATGAGTCAGGACGGACTGGATAGTCCAAGGCTCGATGAGAAAGACCGCTGGTTTAGACACTGGGGCAGTGGCAGCCCGCGGGGCAGTGTCGGCAGATTCGGCAGCAGTGTCTGCCGATTCGGCAGCGTTGGCTTGTTGGCGCGGGGGGCCGATTCGAGTGGGGACTTGGGCAGCGGGCAGTGAAAGCAAGAGTTTCCCCGATGCTGCCGGGGAAAAACGCTCCCCGGGATGGCCGGGTGAGATGACCCGGCGGCCCGCGACGGGTCATTCAATTCCATGCCCCGTCAACATAACTCCCGATGTACTGTTTGCTTTTTCGGAAGAAGAGATCCATCCCCCATCCTCGGCCAGCCAAAAACGCTCCAATTAATGGCCGGGTGAGATGACCCGGAGGCCCGCGACGCGTCATTCAAATCACTGCCCTATCGGCTACAACTGCTGATGGGTGGGATTAGAGGCCTGCCATGGTGGTGAGGGGCGGCGAGGACCGTGAAAGCTAGAGTTTTTCAGAGGCTGCCGGGAAAAAGGCCCCTCGGGTGGCGGGGTGCGAGGACCAGGCGCGTCATTCAATTCTCTTCCCTATCAACTTGGCTCCCGTTGGCGGGATTGGAGGCCTACTGTTTGTTACAGGGCTAAAATCGTCAGGGGAAGAGCTGACGAAACAATGCTGGTTTGGATGCAGGGGGTAGTGTTGGAATCGGCAGCGCGGACAAAATCGGCAAAGTCGACAAAAAAGACTGTTGGTCTGGACATCGGGGCAGCGGCAGCCATGCCGACAGGGGGGGAAATCGGCAGCACAGATTTGTGCAGCTGCAGGTTCGTCGGGGAAATCGGCAGCGCAGATTTTTCGATGAACATGGGCTGGAAGATGGACTGTCCAGGCCAGGCAGGAAATTCGTCAAGGGGACACGCTGACGAAACAGCGCTGGTTCAGGCACGGCGGGCAGTGTTGGAATCGGCAGCGCCGACGAAATCGGCAAAGTCGGCAGAATCGGCAGCGGGTGCTGGCGATGAGTCTGGACGATTTATAGTCCAGGGCTTGATGGAAAAGACTGTTGGTCCAGACAATGGGGCAGTGGCAGCGCGGATTTGTGCAGCTGCAGGTTCGTCGGGGAAAATCGGCAGCGCAGATTTTTCGACGAACAGGGGCTGGGCGCTGGACTGGCCGGGCCAGGCAGGAAAATTCGTCAGGGGGGCACGCTGACGAAAACAGGGGCTGCGGAGTGGAAAATCGGCAGCGCAGATTTTTCGACGAACAGGGGCTGGACCGGCCGGGCCAGGCAGGAAAATTCGTCAGGGGGGCACGCTGACGAAAAGAGGGGCTGCCGCGTGGAAAATCGGCAGCGCAGATTTTTCGACGAACAGGGCTGGACGCTGGACTGGGCCAGGCAGGAAAATTCGTCAGGGGCACGCTGACGAAAAGAGGGGCTGCCGCGTGGAAAATCGGCAGCGCAGATTTTTCGACGAACATTCGTCAGGGGGGCACGCTGACGAAAAGAGGGGCTGCCGCGTGGAAAATCGGCGGCAGCGCAGATTTTTCGACGAACATTCGTCAGGGGGGCACGCTGAGGAAAACAGGGGCTGCCGCGTGGAAAATCGGCAGCGCAGATTTTTCGACGAACAGGGGCTGGATGCTGGACCGGCCGGGCCAGGCAGGAAAATTCGTCAGGGGGGCACGCTGACGAAAAGAGGGGCTGCCGCGTGGAAAATCGGCAGCGCAGATTTTTCGACGAACAGGGGCTGGACTGGCCGGGCCAGGCAGGAAAATTCGTCAGGGGGGCACGCTGACGAAAAGAGGGGCTGCCGCGTGGAAAATCGGCAGCGCAGATTTTTCGACGAACAGGGGCTGGACGCTGGACTGGGCCAGGCAGGAAAATTCGTCAGGGGGGCACGCTGACGAAAACAGGCGCTGGGGCCTGAGGGCCTGGGGCCCTTGGGGGCCCTTGGGCGCTTGGGCGCGCGCGCGCGGCCCCCGCAGCCATGCCGCGCTGCGCGACGCGCGGACAGCCCCTGCTGGCTTGCTCTCTCGCCCGCGGGGGGGCTGCCTTCGGGCCCTGGCCCCCCGCGTTCTGGCCTGCCCCCTGCGTGGGAGAGGCTAGGCGCTGCAGGGGCCAGCCCGACGTCGCTGGCCGCGGCAGGCGACAGCCCGACATCGCTGGCCGCGGCAGGGGCCAGCCCGACGTCGCTGGCCGCGGCAGGCGACAGCCCCTGCTGGCTTGCTCTCTCGCCCGCGGGGGGGCTGCCTTCGGGCCCTGGCCCCCCGCGTTCTGGCCTGCCCCCCGCGTGGGAGAGGCTAGGCGCTGCAGGGGCCAGCCCGACGTCGCTGGCCGCGGCAGGCGACAGCCCCTGCTGGCTTGCTCTCTCGCCCGCGGGGGGGCTGCCTTCGGGCCCTGGCCCCCCGCGCTCTGGCCTGCCCCCCGCGTGGGAGAGGCTAGGCGCTGCAGGGGCCAGCCCGACGTCGCTGGCCGCGGCAGGCGAGCCGCCGGGGTTCCCGCATTCCTACAACAAAACGTCGTGCTTTCCACATGAAATCAATCCAGTAAAATCAGCCATATTTTTATGAGGCTGCCCACTGAATTTGGGGTCATTCCGAGCCGGTTCCTATTTTTTCCGATTTCCTCGATTTTTAATGGTAGGAAAATAAAAAAAAATACTTCCCGACCTCGAAAAATTCTGGAAAAATTAATAAAGTTGGATTGGATTTTTGCCAACCTCTGTGCAAAATTTCAGCTCAAAATACCAAGAAATGAATTTTTTAGAGGGGGGGTGACAGCTGGGACCTAGTAGTGTCTCCCCCTGCCAGAGCTTCAATGACACTTATTGCTCTTTAGGGGGGTGCCCCCTGACTGGCCATGGGGCGCGCTGGCCTGGCGCCCATAGGCCTGCCGCGGGGGATATGTGGGCTGTTGCTAAACTCGGACTAAGGTGGGGGGCCTCATGGCCCGAAGTATTGCCGGCATCGATGACCCGTTTTCCGGCCGGCGACGACCCGATTCCGGCCACCGTCTTCGGGACCCGCTCCAAGCCGTCGGGCGTGTTGGGGCTGCTTATCCGCGGCGTGGGCGTGGCATTCA
>NC_084853.1:14505476-14507976 GCF_951802175.1 Populus nigra
CGCTCCCCGGGATGGCCGGGTGAGATGACCCGGCGGCCCGCGACGGGTCATTCAATTCCATGCCCCGTCAACATAACTCCCGATGTACTGTTTGCTTTTTCGGAAGAAGAGATCCATCCCCCCATCCTCGGCCAGCCAAAAACGCTCCAATTAATGGCCGGGTGAGATGACCCGGAGGCCCGCGACGCGTCATTCAAATCACTGCCCTATCGGCTACAACTGCTGATGGGTGGGATTAGAGGCCTGCCATGGTGGTGAGGGGCGGCGAGGACCGTGAAAGCTAGAGTTTTTCAGAGGCTGCCGGGAAAAAGGCCCCTCGGGTGGCGGGGTGCGAGGACCAGGCGCGTCATTCAATTCTCTTCCCTATCAACTTGGCTCCCGTTGGCGGGATTGGAGGCCTACTGTTTGTTACAGGGCTAAAATCGTCAGGGGAAGAGCTGACGAAACAATGCTGGTTTGGATGCAGGGGGTAGTGTTGGAATCGGCAGCGCGGACAAAATCGGCAAAGTCGACAAAAAAGACTGTTGGTCTGGACATCGGGGCAGCGGCAGCCATGCCGACAGGGGGGGAAATCGGCAGCACAGATTTGTGCAGCTGCAGGTTCGTCGGGGAAATCGGCAGCGCAGATTTTTCGATGAACATGGGCTGGAAGATGGACTGTCCAGGCCAGGCAGGGAAATTCGTCAAGGGGACACGCTGACGAAACAGCGCTGGTTCAGGCACGGCGGGCAGTGTTGGAATCGGCAGCGCCGACGAAATCGGCAAAGTCGGCAGAATCGGCAGCGGGTGCTGGCGATGAGTCTGGACGATTTATAGTCCAGGGCTTGATGGAAAAGACTGTTGGTCCAGACAATGGGGCAGTGGCAGCGCGGATTTGTGCAGCTGCAGGTTCGTCGGGGAAAATCGGCAGCGCAGATTTTTCGACGAACAGGGGCTGGGCGCTGGACTGGCCGGGCCAGGCAGGAAAATTCGTCAGGGGGGCACGCTGACGAAAACAGGGGCTGCGGAGTGGAAAATCGGCAGCGCAGATTTTTCGACGAACAGGGGCTGGACCGGCCGGGCCAGGCAGGAAAATTCGTCAGGGGGGCACGCTGACGAAAAGAGGGGCTGCCGCGTGGAAAATCGGCAGCGCAGATTTTTCGACGAACAGGGGCTGGACGCTGGACTGGGCCAGGCAGGAAAATTCGTCAGGGGGCACGCTGACGAAAAGAGGGGCTGCCGCGTGGAAAATCGGCAGCGCAGATTTTTCGACGAACATTCGTCAGGGGGGCACGCTGACGAAAAGAGGGGCTGCCGCGTGGAAAATCGGCAGCGCAGATTTTTCGACGAACATTCGTCAGGGGGGCACGCTGAGGAAAACAGGGGCTGCCGCGTGGAAAATCGGCAGCGCAGATTTTTCGACGAACAGGGGCTGGATGCTGGACCGGCCGGGCCAGGCAGGAAAATTCGTCAGGGGGGCACGCTGACGAAAAGAGGGGCTGCCGCGTGGAAAATCGGCAGCGCAGATTTTTCGACGAACAGGGGCTGGACTGGCCGGGCCAGGCAGGAAAATTCGTCAGGGGGGCACGCTGACGAAAAGAGGGGCTGCCGCGTGGAAAATCGGCAGCGCAGATTTTTCGACGAACAGGGGCTGGACGCTGGACTGGGCCAGGCAGGAAAATTCGTCAGGGGGGCACGCTGACGAAAACAGGCGCTGGGGCCTGAGGGCCTGGGGCCCTTGGGGGCCCTTGGGCGCTTGGGCGCGCGCGCGCGGCCCCCGCAGCCATGCCGCGCTGCGCGACGCGCGGACAGCCCCTGCTGGCTTGCTCTCTCGCCCGCGGGGGGGCTGCCTTCGGGCCCTGGCCCCCCGCGTTCTGGCCTGCCCCCTGCGTGGGAGAGGCTAGGCGCTGCAGGGGCCAGCCCGACGTCGCTGGCCGCGGCAGGCGACAGCCCGACATCGCTGGCCGCGGCAGGGGCCAGCCCGACGTCGCTGGCCGCGGCAGGCGACAGCCCCTGCTGGCTTGCTCTCTCGCCCGCGGGGGGGCTGCCTTCGGGCCCTGGCCCCCCGCGTTCTGGCCTGCCCCCCGCGTGGGAGAGGCTAGGCGCTGCAGGGGCCAGCCCGACGTCGCTGGCCGCGGCAGGCGACAGCCCCTGCTGGCTTGCTCTCTCGCCCGCGGGGGGGCTGCCTTCGGGCCCTGGCCCCCCGCGCTCTGGCCTGCCCCCCGCGTGGGAGAGGCTAGGCGCTGCAGGGGCCAGCCCGACGTCGCTGGCCGCGGCAGGCGAGCCGCCGGGGTTCCCGCATTCCTACAACAAAACGTCGTGCTTTCCACATGAAATCAATCCAGTAAAATCAGCCATATTTTTATGAGGCTGCCCACTGAATTTGGGGTCATTCCGAGCCGGTTCCTATTTTTTCCGATTTCCTCGATTTTTAATGGTAGGAAAATAAAAAAAAATACTTCCCGACCTCGAAAAATTCTGGAAAAATTAATAAAGTTGGATTGGATTTTTGCCAACCTCT
>NC_084853.1:14517976-14520476 GCF_951802175.1 Populus nigra
GACTGTCCAGGCCAGGCAGGAAAATTCGTCGAGGGGACACGCTGACGAAACAGCGCTGGTTCAGACACGGTGGGCGCAGTGTTGGAATCGGCAGCGCCGAGAAAATCGGCAAAGTCGGCAGAATCGGCAGCAGGTGCTGGCGATGAGTCAGGACGGACTGGATAGTCCAAGGCTCGATGAGAAAGACCGCTGGTTTAGACACTGGGGCAGTGGCAGCCCGCGGGGCAGTGTCGGCAGATTCGGCAGCAGTGTCTGCCGATTCGGCAGCGTTGGCTTGTTGGCGCGGGGGGCCGATTCGAGTGGGGACTTGGGCAGCGGGCAGTGAAAGCAAGAGTTTCCCCGATGCTGCCGGGAAAAACGCTCCCCGGGATGGCCGGGTGAGATGACCCGGCGGCCCGCGACGGGTCATTCAATTCCATGCCCCGTCAACATAACTCCCGATGTACTGTTTGCTTTTTCGGAAGAAGAGATCCATCCCCCCATCCTCGGCCAGCCAAAAACGCTCCAATTAATGGCCGGGTGAGATGACCCGGAGGCCCGCGACGCGTCATTCAAATCACTGCCCTATCGGCTACAACTGCTGATGGGTGGGATTAGAGGCCTGCCATGGTGGTGAGGGGCGGCGAGGACCGTGAAAGCTAGAGTTTTTCAGAGGCTGCCGGGAAAAAGGCCCCTCGGGTGGCGGGGTGCGAGGACCAGGCGCGTCATTCAATTCTCTTCCCTATCAACTTGGCTCCCGTTGGCGGGATTGGAGGCCTACTGTTTGTTACAGGGCTAAAATCGTCAGGGGAAGAGCTGACGAAACAATGCTGGTTTGGATGCAGGGGGTAGTGTTGGAATCGGCAGCGCGGACAAAATCGGCAAAGTCGACAAAAAAGACTGTTGGTCTGGACATCGGGGCAGCGGCAGCCATGCCGACAGGGGGGGAAATCGGCAGCACAGATTTGTGCAGCTGCAGGTTCGTCGGGGAAATCGGCAGCGCAGATTTTTCGATGAACATGGGCTGGAAGATGGACTGTCCAGGCCAGGCAGGGAAATTCGTCAAGGGGACACGCTGACGAAACAGCGCTGGTTCAGGCACGGCGGGCAGTGTTGGAATCGGCAGCGCCGACGAAATCGGCAAAGTCGGCAGAATCGGCAGCGGGTGCTGGCGATGAGTCTGGACGATTTATAGTCCAGGGCTTGATGGAAAAGACTGTTGGTCCAGACAATGGGGCAGTGGCAGCGCGGATTTGTGCAGCTGCAGGTTCGTCGGGGAAAATCGGCAGCGCAGATTTTTCGACGAACAGGGGCTGGGCGCTGGACTGGCCGGGCCAGGCAG
This sequence comes from Populus nigra, assembly GCF_951802175.1. Classification (NCBI taxonomy): domain Eukaryota; kingdom Viridiplantae; phylum Streptophyta; class Magnoliopsida; order Malpighiales; family Salicaceae; genus Populus; species Populus nigra. The sequence continues at coordinate 14,519,298 of NC_084853.1, forward strand.
GAAAATTCGTCAGGGGGGCACGCTGACGAAAACAGGGGCTGCGGAGTGGAAAATCGGCAGCGCAGATTTTTCGACGAACAGGGGCTGGACCGGCCGGGCCAGGCAGGAAAATTCGTCAGGGGGGCACGCTGACGAAAAGAGGGGCTGCCGCGTGGAAAATCGGCAGCGCAGATTTTTCGACGAACAGGGGCTGGACGCTGGACTGGGCCAGGCAGGAAAATTCGTCAGGGGGCACGCTGACGAAAAGAGGGGCTGCCGCGTGGAAAATCGGCAGCGCAGATTTTTCGACGAACATTCGTCAGGGGGGCACGCTGACGAAAAGAGGGGCTGCCGCGTGGAAAATCGGCAGCGCAGATTTTTCGACGAACATTCGTCAGGGGGGCACGCTGAGGAAAACAGGGGCTGCCGCGTGGAAAATCGGCAGCGCAGATTTTTCGACGAACAGGGGCTGGATGCTGGACCGGCCGGGCCAGGCAGGAAAATTCGTCAGGGGGGCACGCTGACGAAAAGAGGGGCTGCCGCGTGGAAAATCGGCAGCGCAGATTTTTCGACGAACAGGGGCTGGACTGGCCGGGCCAGGCAGGAAAATTCGTCAGGGGGGCACGCTGACGAAAAGAGGGGCTGCCGCGTGGAAAATCGGCAGCGCAGATTTTTCGACGAACAGGGGCTGGACGCTGGACTGGGCCAGGCAGGAAAATTCGTCAGGGGGGCACGCTGACGAAAACAGGGGCTGCCGCGTGGAATGGCAGCCTACACGCAGATGCGAATTCGGCAGCGCACGATGGCTTGAGCAGGTCATGGGTTCGACTTGGCGCGATCTGAAACCTGGACGAGGGACTGTCGACGCTGGACGAGCCAGCGCGGTGGCCTGTCGTGCCCCGTTCAGGGGGGGCCTGCCGCGGAGACAGCCCTCGCGGGCTCGACAGCGCAGGCCAGCGTCCCCGACGTCGCTGGCCGCGGCAGGCGAGCTGCCGGGGTTCCCGCATTCCTACAAGAAAACGTCGTGCTTTCCACATGAAACCAATCCAGTAAAATCAGCCATATTTTTATGAGGCTGCCCACTGAATTTGGGGTCATTCCGGGCCGGTTCCTAGTTTTGCGGATTTACTCGATTTCTAATGGTAGGAAAATTAAAACAAATACTTCCCGACCTCGAAAAATTCTGGGAAAATTAATGAA
>NC_084853.1:14530476-14535476 GCF_951802175.1 Populus nigra
CGATGGACTGTCCAGGCCAGGCAGGAAAATTTGTCGAGGGGACACGCTGACGAAACAGCGCTGGTTCAGGCACGGCGGGCAGTGTTGGAATCGGCAGCGCCGACGAAATCGGCAAAGTCGGCAGAATCGGCAGCGCAGATTTTTCGACGAACATGGGCTGGACGCTGGACTGGCCGGGCCATGCAGGAAAATTCATCGAGGGGACACGCTGACGAAACAGCGCTGGTTCAGGCACGGCGGGCAGTGGTGGAATCGGCAGCGCCGACGAAATCGGCAAAGTCGGCAGAATCGGCAGCGGGTGCTGGCGATGGGTCTGGACGGGCTGGATAGTCCAAGGCTCGACGAGAAAGACTGCTGGTTTAGACACTGGGGCAGTGGCAGCCCGCGGGACAGTGTCGGCAGATTCGGCAGCGCAGATTTGTGCGGCTGCAGGTTCGTCGGGGAAAATCGGCAGCGCAGATTTTGCGACGAACATGGGCTGGGCGATGGACTGTCCAGGCCAGGCAGGAAAATTTGTCGAGGGGACACGCTGACGAAACAGCGCTGGTTCAGGCACGGCGGGCAGTGTTGGAATCGGCAGCGCCGACGAAATCGGCAAAGTCGGCAGAATCGGCAGCGCAGATTTTTCGACGAACACGGGCTGGACGGTGGACTGTCCAGGCCAGGCAGGAAAATTTGTCGAGGGGACACGCTGACGAAACAGCGCTGGTTCAGGCACGGCGGGCAGTGTTGGAATCGGCAGCGCCGACGAAATCGGCAAAGTCGGCAGAATCGGCAGCGCAGATTTTTCGACGAACATGGGCTGGACGCTGGACTGGCCGGGCCATGCAGGAAAATTCATCGAGGGGACACGCTGACGAAACAGCGCTGGTTCAGGCACGGCGGGCAGTGGTGGAATCGGCAGCGCCGACGAAATCGGCAAAGTCGGCAGAATCGGCAGCGGGTGCTGGCGATGGGTCTGGACGGGCTGGATAGTCCAAGGCTCGACGAGAAAGACTGCTGGTTTAGACACTGGGGCAGTGGCAGCCCGCGGGACAGTGTCGGCAGATTCGGCAGCGCAGATTTGTGCGGCTGCAGGTTCGTCGGGGAAAATCGGCAGCGCAGATTTTGCGACGAACATGGGCTGGGCGATGGACTGTCCAGGCCAGGCAGGAAAATTTGTCGAGGGGACACGCTGACGAAACAGCGCTGGTTCAGGCACGGCGGGCAGTGTTGGAATCGGCAGCGCCGACGAAATCGGCAAAGTCGGCAGAATCGGCAGCGCAGATTTTTCGACGAACACGGGCTGGACGGTGGACTGTCCAGGCCAGGCAGGAAAATTCGTCGAGGGGACACGCTGACGAAACAGCGCTGGTTCAGACACGGTGGGCGCAGTGTTGGAATCGGCAGCGCCGAGAAAATCGGCAAAGTCGGCAGAATCGGCAGCAGGTGCTGGCGATGAGTCAGGACGGACTGGATAGTCCAAGGCTCGATGAGAAAGACCGCTGGTTTAGACACTGGGGCAGTGGCAGCCCGCGGGGCAGTGTCGGCAGATTCGGCAGCAGTGTCTGCCGATTCGGCAGCGTTGGCTTGTTGGCGCGGGGGGCCGATTCGAGTGGGGACTTGGGCAGCGGGCAGTGAAAGCAAGAGTTTCCCCGATGCTGCCGGGAAAAACGCTCCCCGGGATGGCCGGGTGAGATGACCCGGCGGCCCGCGACGGGTCATTCAATTCCATGCCCCGTCAACATAACTCCCGATGTACTGTTTGCTTTTTCGGAAGAAGAGATCCATCCCCCCATCCTCGGCCAGCCAAAAACGCTCCAATTAATGGCCGGGTGAGATGACCCGGAGGCCCGCGACGCGTCATTCAAATCACTGCCCTATCGGCTACAACTGCTGATGGGTGGGATTAGAGGCCTGCCATGGTGGTGAGGGGCGGCGAGGACCGTGAAAGCTAGAGTTTTTCAGAGGCTGCCGGGAAAAAGGCCCCTCGGGTGGCGGGGTGCGAGGACCAGGCGCGTCATTCAATTCTCTTCCCTATCAACTTGGCTCCCGTTGGCGGGATTGGAGGCCTACTGTTTGTTACAGGGCTAAAATCGTCAGGGGAAGAGCTGACGAAACAATGCTGGTTTGGATGCAGGGGGTAGTGTTGGAATCGGCAGCGCGGACAAAATCGGCAAAGTCGACAAAAAAGACTGTTGGTCTGGACATCGGGGCAGCGGCAGCCATGCCGACAGGGGGGGAAATCGGCAGCACAGATTTGTGCAGCTGCAGGTTCGTCGGGGAAATCGGCAGCGCAGATTTTTCGATGAACATGGGCTGGAAGATGGACTGTCCAGGCCAGGCAGGGAAATTCGTCAAGGGGACACGCTGACGAAACAGCGCTGGTTCAGGCACGGCGGGCAGTGTTGGAATCGGCAGCGCCGACGAAATCGGCAAAGTCGGCAGAATCGGCAGCGGGTGCTGGCGATGAGTCTGGACGATTTATAGTCCAGGGCTTGATGGAAAAGACTGTTGGTCCAGACAATGGGGCAGTGGCAGCGCGGATTTGTGCAGCTGCAGGTTCGTCGGGGAAAATCGGCAGCGCAGATTTTTCGACGAACAGGGGCTGGGCGCTGGACTGGCCGGGCCAGGCAGGAAAATTCGTCAGGGGGGCACGCTGACGAAAACAGGGGCTGCGGAGTGGAAAATCGGCAGCGCAGATTTTTCGACGAACAGGGGCTGGACCGGCCGGGCCAGGCAGGAAAATTCGTCAGGGGGGCACGCTGACGAAAAGAGGGGCTGCCGCGTGGAAAATCGGCAGCGCAGATTTTTCGACGAACAGGGGCTGGACGCTGGACTGGGCCAGGCAGGAAAATTCGTCAGGGGGCACGCTGACGAAAAGAGGGGCTGCCGCGTGGAAAATCGGCAGCGCAGATTTTTCGACGAACATTCGTCAGGGGGGCACGCTGACGAAAAGAGGGGCTGCCGCGTGGAAAATCGGCAGCGCAGATTTTTCGACGAACATTCGTCAGGGGGGCACGCTGAGGAAAACAGGGGCTGCCGCGTGGAAAATCGGCAGCGCAGATTTTTCGACGAACAGGGGCTGGATGCTGGACCGGCCGGGCCAGGCAGGAAAATTCGTCAGGGGGGCACGCTGACGAAAAGAGGGGCTGCCGCGTGGAAAATCGGCAGCGCAGATTTTTCGACGAACAGGGGCTGGACTGGCCGGGCCAGGCAGGAAAATTCGTCAGGGGGGCACGCTGACGAAAAGAGGGGCTGCCGCGTGGAAAATCGGCAGCGCAGATTTTTCGACGAACAGGGGCTGGACGCTGGACTGGGCCAGGCAGGAAAATTCGTCAGGGGGGCACGCTGACGAAAACAGGGGCTGCCGCGTGGAATGGCAGCCTACACGCAGATGCGAATTCGGCAGCGCACGATGGCTTGAGCAGGTCATGGGTTCGACTTGGCGCGATCTGAAACCTGGACGAGGGACTGTCGACGCTGGACGAGCCAGCGCGGTGGCCTGTCGTGCCCCGTTCAGGGGGGGCCTGCCGCGGAGACAGCCCTCGCGGGCTCGACAGCGCAGGCCAGCGTCCCCGACGTCGCTGGCCGCGGCAGGCGAGCTGCCGGGGTTCCCGCATTCCTACAAGAAAACGTCGTGCTTTCCACATGAAACCAATCCAGTAAAATCAGCCATATTTTTATGAGGCTGCCCACTGAATTTGGGGTCATTCCGGGCCGGTTCCTAGTTTTGCGGATTTACTCGATTTCTAATGGTAGGAAAATTAAAACAAATACTTCCCGACCTCGAAAAATTCTGGGAAAATTAATGAAGGTGGATTGGATTTTTGCCAACCTCTGTGCAAAATTTCAGCTCAAAATACCAAGAAATGAATTTTTTAGAGGGGGGGTGACAGCTGGGACCTAGTAGTGTCTCCCCCTGCCAGAGCTGCAATGACACTTATTGCTCTTTAGGGAGCCACCAGGCCGGCGCCCCTCAAAGACCACACGCGCGCGCGCGCCCGCCCGCGCTGGGCGCTGGGGCGCTGGGGCCTGAGGGCCTGGGGCCCTTGGGGGCCCTTGGGCGCTTGGGCGCGCGCGCGCGGCCCCCGCAGCCATGCCGCGCTGCGCGACGCGCGGACAGCCCCTGCTGGCTTGCTCTCTCGCCCGCGGGGGGGCTGCCTTCGGGCCCTGGCCCCCCGCGTTCTGGCCTGCCCCCTGCGTGGGAGAGGCTAGGCGCTGCAGGGGCCAGCCCGACGTCGCTGGCCGCGGCAGGCGACAGCCCGACATCGCTGGCCGCGGCAGGGGCCAGCCCGACGTCGCTGGCCGCGGCAGGCGACAGCCCCTGCTGGCTTGCTCTCTCGCCCGCGGGGGGGCTGCCTTCGGGCCCTGGCCCCCCGCGTTCTGGCCTGCCCCCCGCGTGGGAGAGGCTAGGCGCTGCAGGGGCCAGCCCGACGTCGCTGGCCGCGGCAGGCGACAGCCCCTGCTGGCTTGCTCTCTCGCCCGCGGGGGGGCTGCCTTCGGGCCCTGGCCCCCCGCGCTCTGGCCTGCCCCCCGCGTGGGAGAGGCTAGGCGCTGCAGGGGCCAGCCCGACGTCGCTGGCCGCGGCAGGCGAGCCGCCGGGGTTCCCGCATTCCTACAACAAAACGTCGTGCTTTCCACATGAAATCAATCCAGTAAAATCAGCCATATTTTTATGAGGCTGCCCACTGAATTTGGGGTCATTCCGAGCCGGTTCCTATTTTTTCCGATTTCCTCGATTTTTAATGGTAGGAAAATAAAAACAAATACTTCCCGACCTCGAAAAATTCTGGAAAAATTAATAAAGTTGGATTGGATTTTTGCCAACCTCTGTGCAAAATTTCAGCTCAAAATACCAAGAAATGAATTTTTTAGAGGGGGGGTGACAGCTGGGACCTAGTAGTGTCTCCCCCTGCCAGAGCTTCAATGACACTTATTGCTCTTTAGGGGGGTGCCCCCTGACTGGCCATGGGGCGCGCTGGCCTGGCGCCCATAGGCCTGCCGCGGGGGATATGTGG
>NC_084853.1:14545476-14547976 GCF_951802175.1 Populus nigra
AGAAAGACCGCTGGTTTAGACACTGGGGCAGTGGCAGCCCGCGGGGCAGTGTCGGCAGATTCGGCAGCAGTGTCTGCCGATTCGGCAGCGTTGGCTTGTTGGCGCGGGGGGCCGATTCGAGTGGGGACTTGGGCAGCGGGCAGTGAAAGCAAGAGTTTCCCCGATGCTGCCGGGAAAAACGCTCCCCGGGATGGCCGGGTGAGATGACCCGGCGGCCCGCGACGGGTCATTCAATTCCATGCCCCGTCAACATAACTCCCGATGTACTGTTTGCTTTTTCGGAAGAAGAGATCCATCCCCCCATCCTCGGCCAGCCAAAAACGCTCCAATTAATGGCCGGGTGAGATGACCCGGAGGCCCGCGACGCGTCATTCAAATCACTGCCCTATCGGCTACAACTGCTGATGGGTGGGATTAGAGGCCTGCCATGGTGGTGAGGGGCGGCGAGGACCGTGAAAGCTAGAGTTTTTCAGAGGCTGCCGGGAAAAAGGCCCCTCGGGTGGCGGGGTGCGAGGACCAGGCGCGTCATTCAATTCTCTTCCCTATCAACTTGGCTCCCGTTGGCGGGATTGGAGGCCTACTGTTTGTTACAGGGCTAAAATCGTCAGGGGAAGAGCTGACGAAACAATGCTGGTTTGGATGCAGGGGGTAGTGTTGGAATCGGCAGCGCGGACAAAATCGGCAAAGTCGACAAAAAAGACTGTTGGTCTGGACATCGGGGCAGCGGCAGCCATGCCGACAGGGGGGGAAATCGGCAGCACAGATTTGTGCAGCTGCAGGTTCGTCGGGGAAATCGGCAGCGCAGATTTTTCGATGAACATGGGCTGGAAGATGGACTGTCCAGGCCAGGCAGGGAAATTCGTCAAGGGGACACGCTGACGAAACAGCGCTGGTTCAGGCACGGCGGGCAGTGTTGGAATCGGCAGCGCCGACGAAATCGGCAAAGTCGGCAGAATCGGCAGCGGGTGCTGGCGATGAGTCTGGACGATTTATAGTCCAGGGCTTGATGGAAAAGACTGTTGGTCCAGACAATGGGGCAGTGGCAGCGCGGATTTGTGCAGCTGCAGGTTCGTCGGGGAAAATCGGCAGCGCAGATTTTTCGACGAACAGGGGCTGGGCGCTGGACTGGCCGGGCCAGGCAGGAAAATTCGTCAGGGGGGCACGCTGACGAAAACAGGGGCTGCGGAGTGGAAAATCGGCAGCGCAGATTTTTCGACGAACAGGGGCTGGACCGGCCGGGCCAGGCAGGAAAATTCGTCAGGGGGGCACGCTGACGAAAAGAGGGGCTGCCGCGTGGAAAATCGGCAGCGCAGATTTTTCGACGAACAGGGGCTGGACGCTGGACTGGGCCAGGCAGGAAAATTCGTCAGGGGGCACGCTGACGAAAAGAGGGGCTGCCGCGTGGAAAATCGGCAGCGCAGATTTTTCGACGAACATTCGTCAGGGGGGCACGCTGACGAAAAGAGGGGCTGCCGCGTGGAAAATCGGCAGCGCAGATTTTTCGACGAACATTCGTCAGGGGGGCACGCTGAGGAAAACAGGGGCTGCCGCGTGGAAAATCGGCAGCGCAGATTTTTCGACGAACAGGGGCTGGATGCTGGACCGGCCGGGCCAGGCAGGAAAATTCGTCAGGGGGGCACGCTGACGAAAAGAGGGGCTGCCGCGTGGAAAATCGGCAGCGCAGATTTTTCGACGAACAGGGGCTGGACTGGCCGGGCCAGGCAGGAAAATTCGTCAGGGGGGCACGCTGACGAAAAGAGGGGCTGCCGCGTGGAAAATCGGCAGCGCAGATTTTTCGACGAACAGGGGCTGGACGCTGGACTGGGCCAGGCAGGAAAATTCGTCAGGGGGGCACGCTGACGAAAACAGGCGCTGGGGCCTGAGGGCCTGGGGCCCTTGGGGGCCCTTGGGCGCTTGGGCGCGCGCGCGCGGCCCCCGCAGCCATGCCGCGCTGCGCGACGCGCGGACAGCCCCTGCTGGCTTGCTCTCTCGCCCGCGGGGGGGCTGCCTTCGGGCCCTGGCCCCCCGCGTTCTGGCCTGCCCCCTGCGTGGGAGAGGCTAGGCGCTGCAGGGGCCAGCCCGACGTCGCTGGCCGCGGCAGGCGACAGCCCGACATCGCTGGCCGCGGCAGGGGCCAGCCCGACGTCGCTGGCCGCGGCAGGCGACAGCCCCTGCTGGCTTGCTCTCTCGCCCGCGGGGGGGCTGCCTTCGGGCCCTGGCCCCCCGCGTTCTGGCCTGCCCCCCGCGTGGGAGAGGCTAGGCGCTGCAGGGGCCAGCCCGACGTCGCTGGCCGCGGCAGGCGACAGCCCCTGCTGGCTTGCTCTCTCGCCCGCGGGGGGGCTGCCTTCGGGCCCTGGCCCCCCGCGCTCTGGCCTGCCCCCCGCGTGGGAGAGGCTAGGCGCTGCAGGGGCCAGCCCGACGTCGCTGGCCGCGGCAGGCGAGCCGCCGGGGTTCCCGCATTCCTACAACAAAACGTCGTGCTTTCCACATGAAATCAATC
>NC_084853.1:14557976-14560476 GCF_951802175.1 Populus nigra
ACATGGGCTGGGCGATGGACTGTCCAGGCCAGGCAGGAAAATTTGTCGAGGGGACACGCTGACGAAACAGCGCTGGTTCAGGCACGGCGGGCAGTGTTGGAATCGGCAGCGCCGACGAAATCGGCAAAGTCGGCAGAATCGGCAGCGCAGATTTTTCGACGAACACGGGCTGGACGGTGGACTGTCCAGGCCAGGCAGGAAAATTCGTCGAGGGGACACGCTGACGAAACAGCGCTGGTTCAGACACGGTGGGCGCAGTGTTGGAATCGGCAGCGCCGAGAAAATCGGCAAAGTCGGCAGAATCGGCAGCAGGTGCTGGCGATGAGTCAGGACGGACTGGATAGTCCAAGGCTCGATGAGAAAGACCGCTGGTTTAGACACTGGGGCAGTGGCAGCCCGCGGGGCAGTGTCGGCAGATTCGGCAGCAGTGTCTGCCGATTCGGCAGCGTTGGCTTGTTGGCGCGGGGGGCCGATTCGAGTGGGGACTTGGGCAGCGGGCAGTGAAAGCAAGAGTTTCCCCGATGCTGCCGGGAAAAACGCTCCCCGGGATGGCCGGGTGAGATGACCCGGCGGCCCGCGACGGGTCATTCAATTCCATGCCCCGTCAACATAACTCCCGATGTACTGTTTGCTTTTTCGGAAGAAGAGATCCATCCCCCCATCCTCGGCCAGCCAAAAACGCTCCAATTAATGGCCGGGTGAGATGACCCGGAGGCCCGCGACGCGTCATTCAAATCACTGCCCTATCGGCTACAACTGCTGATGGGTGGGATTAGAGGCCTGCCATGGTGGTGAGGGGCGGCGAGGACCGTGAAAGCTAGAGTTTTTCAGAGGCTGCCGGGAAAAAGGCCCCTCGGGTGGCGGGGTGCGAGGACCAGGCGCGTCATTCAATTCTCTTCCCTATCAACTTGGCTCCCGTTGGCGGGATTGGAGGCCTACTGTTTGTTACAGGGCTAAAATCGTCAGGGGAAGAGCTGACGAAACAATGCTGGTTTGGATGCAGGGGGTAGTGTTGGAATCGGCAGCGCGGACAAAATCGGCAAAGTCGACAAAAAAGACTGTTGGTCTGGACATCGGGGCAGCGGCAGCCATGCCGACAGGGGGGGAAATCGGCAGCACAGATTTGTGCAGCTGCAGGTTCGTCGGGGAAATCGGCAGCGCAGATTTTTCGATGAACATGGGCTGGAAGATGGACTGTCCAGGCCAGGCAGGGAAATTCGTCAAGGGGACACGCTGACGAAACAGCGCTGGTTCAGGCACGGCGGGCAGTGTTGGAATCGGCAGCGCCGACGAAATCGGCAAAGTCGGCAGAATCGGCAGCGGGTGCTGGCGATGAGTCTGGACGATTTATAGTCCAGGGCTTGATGGAAAAGACTGTTGGTCCAGACAATGGGGCAGTGGCAGCGCGGATTTGTGCAGCTGCAGGTTCGTCGGGGAAAATCGGCAGCGCAGATTTTTCGACGAACAGGGGCTGGGCGCTGGACTGGCCGGGCCAGGCAGGAAAATTCGTCAGGGGGGCACGCTGACGAAAACAGGGGCTGCGGAGTGGAAAATCGGCAGCGCAGATTTTTCGACGAACAGGGGCTGGACCGGCCGGGCCAGGCAGGAAAATTCGTCAGGGGGGCACGCTGACGAAAAGAGGGGCTGCCGCGTGGAAAATCGGCAGCGCAGATTTTTCGACGAACAGGGGCTGGACGCTGGACTGGGCCAGGCAGGAAAATTCGTCAGGGGGCACGCTGACGAAAAGAGGGGCTGCCGCGTGGAAAATCGGCAGCGCAGATTTTTCGACGAACATTCGTCAGGGGGGCACGCTGACGAAAAGAGGGGCTGCCGCGTGGAAAATCGGCAGCGCAGATTTTTCGACGAACATTCGTCAGGGGGGCACGCTGAGGAAAACAGGGGCTGCCGCGTGGAAAATCGGCAGCGCAGATTTTTCGACGAACAGGGGCTGGATGCTGGACCGGCCGGGCCAGGCAGGAAAATTCGTCAGGGGGGCACGCTGACGAAAAGAGGGGCTGCCGCGTGGAAAATCGGCAGCGCAGATTTTTCGACGAACAGGGGCTGGACTGGCCGGGCCAGGCAGGAAAATTCGTCAGGGGGGCACGCTGACGAAAAGAGGGGCTGCCGCGTGGAAAATCGGCAGCGCAGATTTTTCGACGAACAGGGGCTGGACGCTGGACTGGGCCAGGCAGGAAAATTCGTCAGGGGGCACGCTGACGAAAAGAGGGGCTGCCGCGTGGAAAATCGGCAGCGCAGATTTTTCGACGAACATTCGTCAGGGGGGCACGCTGACGAAAAGAGGGGCTGCCGCGTGGAAAATCGGCAGCGCAGATTTTTCGACGAACATTCGTCAGGGGGGCACGCTGAGGAAAACAGGGGCTGCCGCGTGGAAAATCGGCAGCGCAGATTTTTCGACGAACAGGGGCTGGATGCTGGACCGGCCGGGCCAGGCAGGAAAATTCGTCAGGGGGGCACGCTGACGAAAAGAGGGGCTGCCGCG
>NC_084853.1:14570476-14575476 GCF_951802175.1 Populus nigra
TTCGACGAGCATGGGCTGGACGATGGACTGTCCAGGCCAGGCAGGAAAATTTGTCGAGGGGACACGCTGACGAAACAGCGCTGGTTCAGGCACGGCGGGCAGTGTTGGAATCGGCAGCGCCGACGAAATCGGCAAAGTCGGCAGAATCGGCAGCGCAGATTTTTCGACGAACATGGGCTGGACGCTGGACTGGCCGGGCCATGCAGGAAAATTCATCGAGGGGACACGCTGACGAAACAGCGCTGGTTCAGGCACGGCGGGCAGTGGTGGAATCGGCAGCGCCGACGAAATCGGCAAAGTCGGCAGAATCGGCAGCGGGTGCTGGCGATGGGTCTGGACGGGCTGGATAGTCCAAGGCTCGACGAGAAAGACTGCTGGTTTAGACACTGGGGCAGTGGCAGCCCGCGGGACAGTGTCGGCAGATTCGGCAGCGCAGATTTGTGCGGCTGCAGGTTCGTCGGGGAAAATCGGCAGCGCAGATTTTGCGACGAACATGGGCTGGGCGATGGACTGTCCAGGCCAGGCAGGAAAATTTGTCGAGGGGACACGCTGACGAAACAGCGCTGGTTCAGGCACGGCGGGCAGTGTTGGAATCGGCAGCGCCGACGAAATCGGCAAAGTCGGCAGAATCGGCAGCGCAGATTTTTCGACGAACACGGGCTGGACGGTGGACTGTCCAGGCCAGGCAGGAAAATTTGTCGAGGGGACACGCTGACGAAACAGCGCTGGTTCAGGCACGGCGGGCAGTGTTGGAATCGGCAGCGCCGACGAAATCGGCAAAGTCGGCAGAATCGGCAGCGCAGATTTTTCGACGAACATGGGCTGGACGCTGGACTGGCCGGGCCATGCAGGAAAATTCATCGAGGGGACACGCTGACGAAACAGCGCTGGTTCAGGCACGGCGGGCAGTGGTGGAATCGGCAGCGCCGACGAAATCGGCAAAGTCGGCAGAATCGGCAGCGGGTGCTGGCGATGGGTCTGGACGGGCTGGATAGTCCAAGGCTCGACGAGAAAGACTGCTGGTTTAGACACTGGGGCAGTGGCAGCCCGCGGGACAGTGTCGGCAGATTCGGCAGCGCAGATTTGTGCGGCTGCAGGTTCGTCGGGGAAAATCGGCAGCGCAGATTTTGCGACGAACATGGGCTGGGCGATGGACTGTCCAGGCCAGGCAGGAAAATTTGTCGAGGGGACACGCTGACGAAACAGCGCTGGTTCAGGCACGGCGGGCAGTGTTGGAATCGGCAGCGCCGACGAAATCGGCAAAGTCGGCAGAATCGGCAGCGCAGATTTTTCGACGAACACGGGCTGGACGGTGGACTGTCCAGGCCAGGCAGGAAAATTCGTCGAGGGGACACGCTGACGAAACAGCGCTGGTTCAGACACGGTGGGCGCAGTGTTGGAATCGGCAGCGCCGAGAAAATCGGCAAAGTCGGCAGAATCGGCAGCAGGTGCTGGCGATGAGTCAGGACGGACTGGATAGTCCAAGGCTCGATGAGAAAGACCGCTGGTTTAGACACTGGGGCAGTGGCAGCCCGCGGGGCAGTGTCGGCAGATTCGGCAGCAGTGTCTGCCGATTCGGCAGCGTTGGCTTGTTGGCGCGGGGGGCCGATTCGAGTGGGGACTTGGGCAGCGGGCAGTGAAAGCAAGAGTTTCCCCGATGCTGCCGGGAAAAACGCTCCCCGGGATGGCCGGGTGAGATGACCCGGCGGCCCGCGACGGGTCATTCAATTCCATGCCCCGTCAACATAACTCCCGATGTACTGTTTGCTTTTTCGGAAGAAGAGATCCATCCCCCCATCCTCGGCCAGCCAAAAACGCTCCAATTAATGGCCGGGTGAGATGACCCGGAGGCCCGCGACGCGTCATTCAAATCACTGCCCTATCGGCTACAACTGCTGATGGGTGGGATTAGAGGCCTGCCATGGTGGTGAGGGGCGGCGAGGACCGTGAAAGCTAGAGTTTTTCAGAGGCTGCCGGGAAAAAGGCCCCTCGGGTGGCGGGGTGCGAGGACCAGGCGCGTCATTCAATTCTCTTCCCTATCAACTTGGCTCCCGTTGGCGGGATTGGAGGCCTACTGTTTGTTACAGGGCTAAAATCGTCAGGGGAAGAGCTGACGAAACAATGCTGGTTTGGATGCAGGGGGTAGTGTTGGAATCGGCAGCGCGGACAAAATCGGCAAAGTCGACAAAAAAGACTGTTGGTCTGGACATCGGGGCAGCGGCAGCCATGCCGACAGGGGGGGAAATCGGCAGCACAGATTTGTGCAGCTGCAGGTTCGTCGGGGAAATCGGCAGCGCAGATTTTTCGATGAACATGGGCTGGAAGATGGACTGTCCAGGCCAGGCAGGGAAATTCGTCAAGGGGACACGCTGACGAAACAGCGCTGGTTCAGGCACGGCGGGCAGTGTTGGAATCGGCAGCGCCGACGAAATCGGCAAAGTCGGCAGAATCGGCAGCGGGTGCTGGCGATGAGTCTGGACGATTTATAGTCCAGGGCTTGATGGAAAAGACTGTTGGTCCAGACAATGGGGCAGTGGCAGCGCGGATTTGTGCAGCTGCAGGTTCGTCGGGGAAAATCGGCAGCGCAGATTTTTCGACGAACAGGGGCTGGGCGCTGGACTGGCCGGGCCAGGCAGGAAAATTCGTCAGGGGGGCACGCTGACGAAAACAGGGGCTGCGGAGTGGAAAATCGGCAGCGCAGATTTTTCGACGAACAGGGGCTGGACCGGCCGGGCCAGGCAGGAAAATTCGTCAGGGGGGCACGCTGACGAAAAGAGGGGCTGCCGCGTGGAAAATCGGCAGCGCAGATTTTTCGACGAACAGGGGCTGGACGCTGGACTGGGCCAGGCAGGAAAATTCGTCAGGGGGCACGCTGACGAAAAGAGGGGCTGCCGCGTGGAAAATCGGCAGCGCAGATTTTTCGACGAACATTCGTCAGGGGGGCACGCTGACGAAAAGAGGGGCTGCCGCGTGGAAAATCGGCAGCGCAGATTTTTCGACGAACATTCGTCAGGGGGGCACGCTGAGGAAAACAGGGGCTGCCGCGTGGAAAATCGGCAGCGCAGATTTTTCGACGAACAGGGGCTGGATGCTGGACCGGCCGGGCCAGGCAGGAAAATTCGTCAGGGGGGCACGCTGACGAAAACAGGGGCTGCCGCGTGGAAAATCGGCAGCGCAGATTTTTCGACGAACAGGGGCTGGACTGGCCGGGCCAGGCAGGAAAATTCGTCAGGGGGGCACGCTGACGAAAAGAGGGGCTGCCGCGTGGAAAATCGGCAGCGCAGATTTTTCGACGAACAGGGGCTGGACGCTGGACTGGGCCAGGCAGGAAAATTCGTCAGGGGGCACGCTGACGAAAAGAGGGGCTGCCGCGTGGAAAATCGGCAGCGCAGATTTTTCGACGAACATTCGTCAGGGGGGCACGCTGACGAAAAGAGGGGCTGCCGCGTGGAAAATCGGCAGCGCAGATTTTTCGACGAACATTCGTCAGGGGGGCACGCTGAGGAAAACAGGGGCTGCCGCGTGGAAAATCGGCAGCGCAGATTTTTCGACGAACAGGGGCTGGATGCTGGACCGGCCGGGCCAGGCAGGAAAATTCGTCAGGGGGGCACGCTGACGAAAAGAGGGGCTGCCGCGTGGAAAATCGGCAGCGCAGATTTTTCGACGAACAGGGGCTGGACTGGCCGGGCCAGGCAGGAAAATTCGTCAGGGGGGCACGCTGACGAAAAGAGGGGCTGCCGCGTGGAAAATCGGCAGCGCAGATTTTTCGACGAACAGGGGCTGGACGCTGGACTGGGCCAGGCAGGAAAATTCGTCAGGGGGGCACGCTGACGAAAACAGGCGCTGGGGCCTGAGGGCCTGGGGCCCTTGGGGGCCCTTGGGCGCTTGGGCGCGCGCGCGCGGCCCCCGCAGCCATGCCGCGCTGCGCGACGCGCGGACAGCCCCTGCTGGCTTGCTCTCTCGCCCGCGGGGGGGCTGCCTTCGGGCCCTGGCCCCCCGCGTTCTGGCCTGCCCCCTGCGTGGGAGAGGCTAGGCGCTGCAGGGGCCAGCCCGACGTCGCTGGCCGCGGCAGGCGACAGCCCGACATCGCTGGCCGCGGCAGGGGCCAGCCCGACGTCGCTGGCCGCGGCAGGCGACAGCCCCTGCTGGCTTGCTCTCTCGCCCGCGGGGGGGCTGCCTTCGGGCCCTGGCCCCCCGCGTTCTGGCCTGCCCCCCGCGTGGGAGAGGCTAGGCGCTGCAGGGGCCAGCCCGACGTCGCTGGCCGCGGCAGGCGACAGCCCCTGCTGGCTTGCTCTCTCGCCCGCGGGGGGGCTGCCTTCGGGCCCTGGCCCCCCGCGCTCTGGCCTGCCCCCCGCGTGGGAGAGGCTAGGCGCTGCAGGGGCCAGCCCGACGTCGCTGGCCGCGGCAGGCGAGCCGCCGGGGTTCCCGCATTCCTACAACAAAACGTCGTGCTTTCCACATGAAATCAATCCAGTAAAATCAGCCATATTTTTATGAGGCTGCCCACTGAATTTGGGGTCATTCCGAGCCGGTTCCTATTTTTTCCGATTTCCTCGATTTTTAATGGTAGGAAAATAAAAACAAATACTTCCCGACCTCGAAAAATTCTGGAAAAATTAATAAAGTTGGATTGGATTTTTGCCAACCTCTGTGCAAAATTTCAGCTCAAAATACCAAGAAATGAATTTTTTAGAGGGGGGGTGACAGCTGGGACCTAGTAGTGTCTCCCCCTGCCAGAGCTTCAATGACACTTATTGCTCTTTAGGGGGGTGCCCCCTGACTGGCCATGGGGCGCGCTGGCCTGGCGCCCATAGGCCTGCCGCGGGGGATATGTGGGCTGTTGCTAAACTCGGACTAAGGTGGGGGGCCTCATGGCCCGAAGTATTGCCGGCATCGATGACCCGTTTTCCGGCCGGCGACGACCCGATTCCGGCCACCGTCTTCGGGACCCGCTCCAAGCCGTCGGGCGCGTTGGGGCTGCTTATCCGCGGCGTGGGCGT
>NC_084853.1:14585476-14587976 GCF_951802175.1 Populus nigra
TGCTGCCGGGAAAAACGCTCCCCGGGATGGCCGGGTGAGATGACCCGGCGGCCCGCGACGGGTCATTCAATTCCATGCCCCGTCAACATAACTCCCGATGTACTGTTTGCTTTTTCGGAAGAAGAGATCCATCCCCCCATCCTCGGCCAGCCAAAAACGCTCCAATTAATGGCCGGGTGAGATGACCCGGAGGCCCGCGACGCGTCATTCAAATCACTGCCCTATCGGCTACAACTGCTGATGGGTGGGATTAGAGGCCTGCCATGGTGGTGAGGGGCGGCGAGGACCGTGAAAGCTAGAGTTTTTCAGAGGCTGCCGGGAAAAAGGCCCCTCGGGTGGCGGGGTGCGAGGACCAGGCGCGTCATTCAATTCTCTTCCCTATCAACTTGGCTCCCGTTGGCGGGATTGGAGGCCTACTGTTTGTTACAGGGCTAAAATCGTCAGGGGAAGAGCTGACGAAACAATGCTGGTTTGGATGCAGGGGGTAGTGTTGGAATCGGCAGCGCGGACAAAATCGGCAAAGTCGACAAAAAAGACTGTTGGTCTGGACATCGGGGCAGCGGCAGCCATGCCGACAGGGGGGGAAATCGGCAGCACAGATTTGTGCAGCTGCAGGTTCGTCGGGGAAATCGGCAGCGCAGATTTTTCGATGAACATGGGCTGGAAGATGGACTGTCCAGGCCAGGCAGGGAAATTCGTCAAGGGGACACGCTGACGAAACAGCGCTGGTTCAGGCACGGCGGGCAGTGTTGGAATCGGCAGCGCCGACGAAATCGGCAAAGTCGGCAGAATCGGCAGCGGGTGCTGGCGATGAGTCTGGACGATTTATAGTCCAGGGCTTGATGGAAAAGACTGTTGGTCCAGACAATGGGGCAGTGGCAGCGCGGATTTGTGCAGCTGCAGGTTCGTCGGGGAAAATCGGCAGCGCAGATTTTTCGACGAACAGGGGCTGGGCGCTGGACTGGCCGGGCCAGGCAGGAAAATTCGTCAGGGGGGCACGCTGACGAAAACAGGGGCTGCGGAGTGGAAAATCGGCAGCGCAGATTTTTCGACGAACAGGGGCTGGACCGGCCGGGCCAGGCAGGAAAATTCGTCAGGGGGGCACGCTGACGAAAAGAGGGGCTGCCGCGTGGAAAATCGGCAGCGCAGATTTTTCGACGAACAGGGGCTGGACGCTGGACTGGGCCAGGCAGGAAAATTCGTCAGGGGGCACGCTGACGAAAAGAGGGGCTGCCGCGTGGAAAATCGGCAGCGCAGATTTTTCGACGAACATTCGTCAGGGGGGCACGCTGACGAAAAGAGGGGCTGCCGCGTGGAAAATCGGCAGCGCAGATTTTTCGACGAACATTCGTCAGGGGGGCACGCTGAGGAAAACAGGGGCTGCCGCGTGGAAAATCGGCAGCGCAGATTTTTCGACGAACAGGGGCTGGATGCTGGACCGGCCGGGCCAGGCAGGAAAATTCGTCAGGGGGGCACGCTGACGAAAACAGGGGCTGCCGCGTGGAAAATCGGCAGCGCAGATTTTTCGACGAACAGGGGCTGGACTGGCCGGGCCAGGCAGGAAAATTCGTCAGGGGGGCACGCTGACGAAAAGAGGGGCTGCCGCGTGGAAAATCGGCAGCGCAGATTTTTCGACGAACAGGGGCTGGACGCTGGACTGGGCCAGGCAGGAAAATTCGTCAGGGGGCACGCTGACGAAAACAGGGGCTGCCGCGTGGAAAATCGGCAGCGCAGATTTTTCGACGAACATTCGTCAGGGGGGCACGCTGACGAAAAGAGGGGCTGCCGCGTGGAAAATCGGCAGCGCAGATTTTTCGACGAACATTCGTCAGGGGGGCACGCTGAGGAAAACAGGGGCTGCCGCGTGGAAAATCGGCAGCGCAGATTTTTCGACGAACAGGGGCTGGATGCTGGACCGGCCGGGCCAGGCAGGAAAATTCGTCAGGGGGGCACGCTGACGAAAAGAGGGGCTGCCGCGTGGAAAATCGGCAGCGCAGATTTTTCGACGAACAGGGGCTGGACTGGCCGGGCCAGGCAGGAAAATTCGTCAGGGGGGCACGCTGACGAAAAGAGGGGCTGCCGCGTGGAAAATCGGCAGCGCAGATTTTTCGACGAACAGGGGCTGGACGCTGGACTGGGCCAGGCAGGAAAATTCGTCAGGGGGGCACGCTGACGAAAACAGGCGCTGGGGCCTGAGGGCCTGGGGCCCTTGGGGGCCCTTGGGCGCTTGGGCGCGCGCGCGCGGCCCCCGCAGCCATGCCGCGCTGCGCGACGCGCGGACAGCCCCTGCTGGCTTGCTCTCTCGCCCGCGGGGGGGCTGCCTTCGGGCCCTGGCCCCCCGCGTTCTGGCCTGCCCCCTGCGTGGGAGAGGCTAGGCGCTGCAGGGGCCAGCCCGACGTCGCTGGCCGCGGCAGGCGACAGCCCGACATCGCTGGCCGCGGCAGGGGCCAGCCCGACGTCGCTGGCCGCGGCAGGCGACAGCCCCTGCTGGCTTGCTCTC
>NC_084853.1:14597976-14600476 GCF_951802175.1 Populus nigra
CATGGGCTGGACGCTGGACTGGCCGGGCCATGCAGGAAAATTCATCGAGGGGACACGCTGACGAAACAGCGCTGGTTCAGGCACGGCGGGCAGTGGTGGAATCGGCAGCGCCGACGAAATCGGCAAAGTCGGCAGAATCGGCAGCGGGTGCTGGCGATGGGTCTGGACGGGCTGGATAGTCCAAGGCTCGACGAGAAAGACTGCTGGTTTAGACACTGGGGCAGTGGCAGCCCGCGGGACAGTGTCGGCAGATTCGGCAGCGCAGATTTGTGCGGCTGCAGGTTCGTCGGGGAAAATCGGCAGCGCAGATTTTGCGACGAACATGGGCTGGGCGATGGACTGTCCAGGCCAGGCAGGAAAATTTGTCGAGGGGACACGCTGACGAAACAGCGCTGGTTCAGGCACGGCGGGCAGTGTTGGAATCGGCAGCGCCGACGAAATCGGCAAAGTCGGCAGAATCGGCAGCGCAGATTTTTCGACGAACACGGGCTGGACGGTGGACTGTCCAGGCCAGGCAGGAAAATTCGTCGAGGGGACACGCTGACGAAACAGCGCTGGTTCAGACACGGTGGGCGCAGTGTTGGAATCGGCAGCGCCGAGAAAATCGGCAAAGTCGGCAGAATCGGCAGCAGGTGCTGGCGATGAGTCAGGACGGACTGGATAGTCCAAGGCTCGATGAGAAAGACCGCTGGTTTAGACACTGGGGCAGTGGCAGCCCGCGGGGCAGTGTCGGCAGATTCGGCAGCAGTGTCTGCCGATTCGGCAGCGTTGGCTTGTTGGCGCGGGGGGCCGATTCGAGTGGGGACTTGGGCAGCGGGCAGTGAAAGCAAGAGTTTCCCCGATGCTGCCGGGAAAAACGCTCCCCGGGATGGCCGGGTGAGATGACCCGGCGGCCCGCGACGGGTCATTCAATTCCATGCCCCGTCAACATAACTCCCGATGTACTGTTTGCTTTTTCGGAAGAAGAGATCCATCCCCCCATCCTCGGCCAGCCAAAAACGCTCCAATTAATGGCCGGGTGAGATGACCCGGAGGCCCGCGACGCGTCATTCAAATCACTGCCCTATCGGCTACAACTGCTGATGGGTGGGATTAGAGGCCTGCCATGGTGGTGAGGGGCGGCGAGGACCGTGAAAGCTAGAGTTTTTCAGAGGCTGCCGGGAAAAAGGCCCCTCGGGTGGCGGGGTGCGAGGACCAGGCGCGTCATTCAATTCTCTTCCCTATCAACTTGGCTCCCGTTGGCGGGATTGGAGGCCTACTGTTTGTTACAGGGCTAAAATCGTCAGGGGAAGAGCTGACGAAACAATGCTGGTTTGGATGCAGGGGGTAGTGTTGGAATCGGCAGCGCGGACAAAATCGGCAAAGTCGACAAAAAAGACTGTTGGTCTGGACATCGGGGCAGCGGCAGCCATGCCGACAGGGGGGGAAATCGGCAGCACAGATTTGTGCAGCTGCAGGTTCGTCGGGGAAATCGGCAGCGCAGATTTTTCGATGAACATGGGCTGGAAGATGGACTGTCCAGGCCAGGCAGGGAAATTCGTCAAGGGGACACGCTGACGAAACAGCGCTGGTTCAGGCACGGCGGGCAGTGTTGGAATCGGCAGCGCCGACGAAATCGGCAAAGTCGGCAGAATCGGCAGCGGGTGCTGGCGATGAGTCTGGACGATTTATAGTCCAGGGCTTGATGGAAAAGACTGTTGGTCCAGACAATGGGGCAGTGGCAGCGCGGATTTGTGCAGCTGCAGGTTCGTCGGGGAAAATCGGCAGCGCAGATTTTTCGACGAACAGGGGCTGGGCGCTGGACTGGCCGGGCCAGGCAGGAAAATTCGTCAGGGGGGCACGCTGACGAAAACAGGGGCTGCGGAGTGGAAAATCGGCAGCGCAGATTTTTCGACGAACAGGGGCTGGACCGGCCGGGCCAGGCAGGAAAATTCGTCAGGGGGGCACGCTGACGAAAAGAGGGGCTGCCGCGTGGAAAATCGGCAGCGCAGATTTTTCGACGAACAGGGGCTGGACGCTGGACTGGGCCAGGCAGGAAAATTCGTCAGGGGGCACGCTGACGAAAAGAGGGGCTGCCGCGTGGAAAATCGGCAGCGCAGATTTTTCGACGAACATTCGTCAGGGGGGCACGCTGACGAAAAGAGGGGCTGCCGCGTGGAAAATCGGCAGCGCAGATTTTTCGACGAACATTCGTCAGGGGGGCACGCTGAGGAAAACAGGGGCTGCCGCGTGGAAAATCGGCAGCGCAGATTTTTCGACGAACAGGGGCTGGATGCTGGACCGGCCGGGCCAGGCAGGAAAATTCGTCAGGGGGGCACGCTGACGAAAAGAGGGGCTGCCGCGTGGAAAATCGGCAGCGCAGATTTTTCGACGAACAGGGGCTGGACTGGCCGGGCCAGGCAGGAAAATTCGTCAGGGGGGCACGCTGACGAAAAGAGGGGCTGCCGCGTGGAAAATCGGCAGCGCAGATTTTTCGACGAACAGGGGCTGGACGCTGGAC
>NC_084853.1:14610476-14617125 GCF_951802175.1 Populus nigra
CGGCAGCGCCGATGAAACCGGCAAAGTCGGCAGAATTGGCAGCGGGTGCTGGCGATGGGTCTGGACGGGCTGGATAGTCCAAGGCTCGACGAGAAAGACCGCAGGTTGAGACACTGGGGCAGTGGCAGCCCGCGGGACAGTGTTGGCAGATTCGGCAGCGCAGATTTGTGCGGCTGCAGGTTCGTCGGGGAAAATCGGCAGCGCAGATTTTTCGACGAGCATGGGCTGGACGATGGACTGTCCAGGCCAGGCAGGAAAATTTGTCGAGGGGACACGCTGACGAAACAGCGCTGGTTCAGGCACGGCGGGCAGTGTTGGAATCGGCAGCGCCGACGAAATCGGCAAAGTCGGCAGAATCGGCAGCGCAGATTTTTCGACGAACATGGGCTGGACGCTGGACTGGCCGGGCCATGCAGGAAAATTCATCGAGGGGACACGCTGACGAAACAGCGCTGGTTCAGGCACGGCGGGCAGTGGTGGAATCGGCAGCGCCGACGAAATCGGCAAAGTCGGCAGAATCGGCAGCGGGTGCTGGCGATGGGTCTGGACGGGCTGGATAGTCCAAGGCTCGACGAGAAAGACTGCTGGTTTAGACACTGGGGCAGTGGCAGCCCGCGGGACAGTGTCGGCAGATTCGGCAGCGCAGATTTGTGCGGCTGCAGGTTCGTCGGGGAAAATCGGCAGCGCAGATTTTGCGACGAACATGGGCTGGGCGATGGACTGTCCAGGCCAGGCAGGAAAATTTGTCGAGGGGACACGCTGACGAAACAGCGCTGGTTCAGGCACGGCGGGCAGTGTTGGAATCGGCAGCGCCGACGAAATCGGCAAAGTCGGCAGAATCGGCAGCGCAGATTTTTCGACGAACACGGGCTGGACGGTGGACTGTCCAGGCCAGGCAGGAAAATTTGTCGAGGGGACACGCTGACGAAACAGCGCTGGTTCAGGCACGGCGGGCAGTGTTGGAATCGGCAGCGCCGACGAAATCGGCAAAGTCGGCAGAATCGGCAGCGCAGATTTTTCGACGAACATGGGCTGGACGCTGGACTGGCCGGGCCATGCAGGAAAATTCATCGAGGGGACACGCTGACGAAACAGCGCTGGTTCAGGCACGGCGGGCAGTGGTGGAATCGGCAGCGCCGACGAAATCGGCAAAGTCGGCAGAATCGGCAGCGGGTGCTGGCGATGGGTCTGGACGGGCTGGATAGTCCAAGGCTCGACGAGAAAGACTGCTGGTTTAGACACTGGGGCAGTGGCAGCCCGCGGGACAGTGTCGGCAGATTCGGCAGCGCAGATTTGTGCGGCTGCAGGTTCGTCGGGGAAAATCGGCAGCGCAGATTTTGCGACGAACATGGGCTGGGCGATGGACTGTCCAGGCCAGGCAGGAAAATTTGTCGAGGGGACACGCTGACGAAACAGCGCTGGTTCAGGCACGGCGGGCAGTGTTGGAATCGGCAGCGCCGACGAAATCGGCAAAGTCGGCAGAATCGGCAGCGCAGATTTTTCGACGAACACGGGCTGGACGGTGGACTGTCCAGGCCAGGCAGGAAAATTCGTCGAGGGGACACGCTGACGAAACAGCGCTGGTTCAGACACGGTGGGCGCAGTGTTGGAATCGGCAGCGCCGAGAAAATCGGCAAAGTCGGCAGAATCGGCAGCAGGTGCTGGCGATGAGTCAGGACGGACTGGATAGTCCAAGGCTCGATGAGAAAGACCGCTGGTTTAGACACTGGGGCAGTGGCAGCCCGCGGGGCAGTGTCGGCAGATTCGGCAGCAGTGTCTGCCGATTCGGCAGCGTTGGCTTGTTGGCGCGGGGGGCCGATTCGAGTGGGGACTTGGGCAGCGGGCAGTGAAAGCAAGAGTTTCCCCGATGCTGCCGGGAAAAACGCTCCCCGGGATGGCCGGGTGAGATGACCCGGCGGCCCGCGACGGGTCATTCAATTCCATGCCCCGTCAACATAACTCCCGATGTACTGTTTGCTTTTTCGGAAGAAGAGATCCATCCCCCCATCCTCGGCCAGCCAAAAACGCTCCAATTAATGGCCGGGTGAGATGACCCGGAGGCCCGCGACGCGTCATTCAAATCACTGCCCTATCGGCTACAACTGCTGATGGGTGGGATTAGAGGCCTGCCATGGTGGTGAGGGGCGGCGAGGACCGTGAAAGCTAGAGTTTTTCAGAGGCTGCCGGGAAAAAGGCCCCTCGGGTGGCGGGGTGCGAGGACCAGGCGCGTCATTCAATTCTCTTCCCTATCAACTTGGCTCCCGTTGGCGGGATTGGAGGCCTACTGTTTGTTACAGGGCTAAAATCGTCAGGGGAAGAGCTGACGAAACAATGCTGGTTTGGATGCAGGGGGTAGTGTTGGAATCGGCAGCGCGGACAAAATCGGCAAAGTCGACAAAAAAGACTGTTGGTCTGGACATCGGGGCAGCGGCAGCCATGCCGACAGGGGGGGAAATCGGCAGCACAGATTTGTGCAGCTGCAGGTTCGTCGGGGAAATCGGCAGCGCAGATTTTTCGATGAACATGGGCTGGAAGATGGACTGTCCAGGCCAGGCAGGGAAATTCGTCAAGGGGACACGCTGACGAAACAGCGCTGGTTCAGGCACGGCGGGCAGTGTTGGAATCGGCAGCGCCGACGAAATCGGCAAAGTCGGCAGAATCGGCAGCGGGTGCTGGCGATGAGTCTGGACGATTTATAGTCCAGGGCTTGATGGAAAAGACTGTTGGTCCAGACAATGGGGCAGTGGCAGCGCGGATTTGTGCAGCTGCAGGTTCGTCGGGGAAAATCGGCAGCGCAGATTTTTCGACGAACAGGGGCTGGGCGCTGGACTGGCCGGGCCAGGCAGGAAAATTCGTCAGGGGGGCACGCTGACGAAAACAGGGGCTGCGGAGTGGAAAATCGGCAGCGCAGATTTTTCGACGAACAGGGGCTGGACCGGCCGGGCCAGGCAGGAAAATTCGTCAGGGGGGCACGCTGACGAAAAGAGGGGCTGCCGCGTGGAAAATCGGCAGCGCAGATTTTTCGACGAACAGGGGCTGGACGCTGGACTGGGCCAGGCAGGAAAATTCGTCAGGGGGCACGCTGACGAAAAGAGGGGCTGCCGCGTGGAAAATCGGCAGCGCAGATTTTTCGACGAACATTCGTCAGGGGGGCACGCTGACGAAAAGAGGGGCTGCCGCGTGGAAAATCGGCAGCGCAGATTTTTCGACGAACATTCGTCAGGGGGGCACGCTGAGGAAAACAGGGGCTGCCGCGTGGAAAATCGGCAGCGCAGATTTTTCGACGAACAGGGGCTGGATGCTGGACCGGCCGGGCCAGGCAGGAAAATTCGTCAGGGGGGCACGCTGACGAAAACAGGGGCTGCCGCGTGGAAAATCGGCAGCGCAGATTTTTCGACGAACAGGGGCTGGACTGGCCGGGCCAGGCAGGAAAATTCGTCAGGGGGGCACGCTGACGAAAAGAGGGGCTGCCGCGTGGAAAATCGGCAGCGCAGATTTTTCGACGAACAGGGGCTGGACGCTGGACTGGGCCAGGCAGGAAAATTCGTCAGGGGGCACGCTGACGAAAAGAGGGGCTGCCGCGTGGAAAATCGGCAGCGCAGATTTTTCGACGAACATTCGTCAGGGGGGCACGCTGACGAAAAGAGGGGCTGCCGCGTGGAAAATCGGCAGCGCAGATTTTTCGACGAACATTCGTCAGGGGGGCACGCTGAGGAAAACAGGGGCTGCCGCGTGGAAAATCGGCAGCGCAGATTTTTCGACGAACAGGGGCTGGATGCTGGACCGGCCGGGCCAGGCAGGAAAATTCGTCAGGGGGGCACGCTGACGAAAAGAGGGGCTGCCGCGTGGAAAATCGGCAGCGCAGATTTTTCGACGAACAGGGGCTGGACTGGCCGGGCCAGGCAGGAAAATTCGTCAGGGGGGCACGCTGACGAAAAGAGGGGCTGCCGCGTGGAAAATCGGCAGCGCAGATTTTTCGACGAACAGGGGCTGGACGCTGGACTGGGCCAGGCAGGAAAATTCGTCAGGGGGGCACGCTGACGAAAACAGGCGCTGGGGCCTGAGGGCCTGGGGCCCTTGGGGGCCCTTGGGCGCTTGGGCGCGCGCGCGCGGCCCCCGCAGCCATGCCGCGCTGCGCGACGCGCGGACAGCCCCTGCTGGCTTGCTCTCTCGCCCGCGGGGGGGCTGCCTTCGGGCCCTGGCCCCCCGCGTTCTGGCCTGCCCCCTGCGTGGGAGAGGCTAGGCGCTGCAGGGGCCAGCCCGACGTCGCTGGCCGCGGCAGGCGACAGCCCGACATCGCTGGCCGCGGCAGGGGCCAGCCCGACGTCGCTGGCCGCGGCAGGCGACAGCCCCTGCTGGCTTGCTCTCTCGCCCGCGGGGGGGCTGCCTTCGGGCCCTGGCCCCCCGCGTTCTGGCCTGCCCCCCGCGTGGGAGAGGCTAGGCGCTGCAGGGGCCAGCCCGACGTCGCTGGCCGCGGCAGGCGACAGCCCCTGCTGGCTTGCTCTCTCGCCCGCGGGGGGGCTGCCTTCGGGCCCTGGCCCCCCGCGCTCTGGCCTGCCCCCCGCGTGGGAGAGGCTAGGCGCTGCAGGGGCCAGCCCGACGTCGCTGGCCGCGGCAGGCGAGCCGCCGGGGTTCCCGCATTCCTACAACAAAACGTCGTGCTTTCCACATGAAATCAATCCAGTAAAATCAGCCATATTTTTATGAGGCTGCCCACTGAATTTGGGGTCATTCCGAGCCGGTTCCTATTTTTTCCGATTTCCTCGATTTTTAATGGTAGGAAAATAAAAAAAAATACTTCCCGACCTCGAAAAATTCTGGAAAAATTAATAAAGTTGGATTGGATTTTTGCCAACCTCTGTGCAAAATTTCAGCTCAAAATACCAAGAAATGAATTTTTTAGAGGGGGGGTGACAGCTGGGACCTAGTAGTGTCTCCCCCTGCCAGAGCTTCAATGACACTTATTGCTCTTTAGGGGGGTGCCCCCTGACTGGCCATGGGGCGCGCTGGCCTGGCGCCCATAGGCCTGCCGCGGGGGATATGTGGGCTGTTGCTAAACTCGGACTAAGGTGGGGGGCCTCATGGCCCGAAGTATTGCCGGCATCGATGACCCGTTTTCCGGCCGGCGACGACCCGATTCCGGCCACCGTCTTCGGGACCCGCTCCAAGCCGTCGGGCGCGTTGGGGCTGCTTATCCGCGGCGTGGGCGTGGCATTCATTTGCCGTGCTTGTGCCAAGGTGCTGGCAGCTGCTGCGCGGCTGTCTGCTTGCCGCGACGTCACGGCGGCGGTGGCCGCTGCCCCTGCTCGCAAGTCGGAGGCCTGGCCGACGTGGCTGGTGCGGACCGCCGAGCTTGGGGATTGCGAGGAGAGCTCTACGCTGGCGTGGGCGTGGCATTAAATTGCCGTGCGCGCGCCCATGCGTTGGCTCTCCTCGCAATCCCCGACCTCGTGGCGTGACGTGCCCGCTGCCGAGGCCTGGCCTCCGTCTTGCGAGCCGGGGCTGACAGCCCCCCGCATGATTGTCCCTGTCGTTCCCCCCCGCGGCCTGTCCCTTGTCCCTTCGAGATCCTTCGCCTCCGGCTGCGGTGGCAGCTGCCCGTGCTCGCAAGATGGAGGCCTGGCCGACGCGGCTGGTGCGGACCGCCGAGCTTGGGGATTGCGAGGAGAGCTCTACGCTGGCGTGGGCGTGGCATTAAATTGTCGTGCGCGCGCCCATGCGTTGGCTCTCCTCGCAATCCCCGACCTCGTGGCGTGACGTGCCCGCTGCCGAGGCCTGGCCTCCGTCTTGCGAGCCGGGGCAGACAGCCCCCCGCATGATTGTCCCTGTCGTTTCCCCCCGTGGCCTGTCGCTTGTCCCTTCGAGATCCTTCGCGTCCGGCTTGTTGCTTGTCCCTTCGAGATACTTCGCGTCCAGCGGTGCGGGCACGATCTCGCTCGGGTGTTTCCACTTGCTCTCGTGGCCGTGGTTCGCTCGTCGGGATTGTTGTCGCGTGTACGCAGAGTCGCATGAGCGGTAATCGGGCTGTCCGTGTCGGCAGGCTCCGTGCTGGTGCACCGAACTGTCGGCCTGCTGCCCCCATCACTCTCGGCCCAAGGCCCCCTGGGTGCCTTGCGGCGAGGCGGGGTTCCTGTGCTGCGTACCCACTTCGGTGGAACTCGAATGTGAAGCTGTCCCTCTCCCCGCCGCGCGCCTCCTCGGGGGCGCGGGGCGAGCCTAGCAGTGGCGCCCGTGTTCCAGTCGAGCGGACTCCCGCCGAACTGGCCCGCGCGCGATCGCTCGTGCTTTCGGATGCAGAATGCGATGCCGGCGCGGGGGCCTCCGCCCCTGCGACCGCCCATTTCGAGCCGCTCGTGCCCGATAAGAACGACTTCCTCGCCCGTCTCGTCCCCCCTCGTCTCATCGGCGTCGGGGATCGTGCGGGTCGTGGTGTCGCCAAGGAATGCTACCTGGTTGATCCTGCCAGTAGTCATATGCTTGTCTCAAAGATTAAGCCATGCATGTGTAAGTATGAACTAATTCAGACTGTGAAACTGCGAATGGCTCATTAAATCAGTTATAGTTTGTTTGATGGTATTTGCTACTCGGATAACCGTAGTAATTCTAGAGCTAATACGTGCAACAAACCCCGACTTCTGGAAGGGACGCA
>NC_084853.1:14624825-14629825 GCF_951802175.1 Populus nigra
GACGAGAAAGACTGCTGGTTTAGACACTGGGGCAGTGGCAGCCCGCGGGACAGTGTCGGCAGATTCGGCAGCGCAGATTTGTGCGGCTGCAGGTTCGTCGGGGAAAATCGGCAGCGCAGATTTTGCGACGAACATGGGCTGGGCGATGGACTGTCCAGGCCAGGCAGGAAAATTTGTCGAGGGGACACGCTGACGAAACAGCGCTGGTTCAGGCACGGCGGGCAGTGTTGGAATCGGCAGCGCCGACGAAATCGGCAAAGTCGGCAGAATCGGCAGCGCAGATTTTTCGACGAACACGGGCTGGACGGTGGACTGTCCAGGCCAGGCAGGAAAATTCGTCGAGGGGACACGCTGACGAAACAGCGCTGGTTCAGACACGGTGGGCGCAGTGTTGGAATCGGCAGCGCCGAGAAAATCGGCAAAGTCGGCAGAATCGGCAGCAGGTGCTGGCGATGAGTCAGGACGGACTGGATAGTCCAAGGCTCGATGAGAAAGACCGCTGGTTTAGACACTGGGGCAGTGGCAGCCCGCGGGGCAGTGTCGGCAGATTCGGCAGCAGTGTCTGCCGATTCGGCAGCGTTGGCTTGTTGGCGCGGGGGGCCGATTCGAGTGGGGACTTGGGCAGCGGGCAGTGAAAGCAAGAGTTTCCCCGATGCTGCCGGGAAAAACGCTCCCCGGGATGGCCGGGTGAGATGACCCGGCGGCCCGCGACGGGTCATTCAATTCCATGCCCCGTCAACATAACTCCCGATGTACTGTTTGCTTTTTCGGAAGAAGAGATCCATCCCCCCATCCTCGGCCAGCCAAAAACGCTCCAATTAATGGCCGGGTGAGATGACCCGGAGGCCCGCGACGCGTCATTCAAATCACTGCCCTATCGGCTACAACTGCTGATGGGTGGGATTAGAGGCCTGCCATGGTGGTGAGGGGCGGCGAGGACCGTGAAAGCTAGAGTTTTTCAGAGGCTGCCGGGAAAAAGGCCCCTCGGGTGGCGGGGTGCGAGGACCAGGCGCGTCATTCAATTCTCTTCCCTATCAACTTGGCTCCCGTTGGCGGGATTGGAGGCCTACTGTTTGTTACAGGGCTAAAATCGTCAGGGGAAGAGCTGACGAAACAATGCTGGTTTGGATGCAGGGGGTAGTGTTGGAATCGGCAGCGCGGACAAAATCGGCAAAGTCGACAAAAAAGACTGTTGGTCTGGACATCGGGGCAGCGGCAGCCATGCCGACAGGGGGGGAAATCGGCAGCACAGATTTGTGCAGCTGCAGGTTCGTCGGGGAAATCGGCAGCGCAGATTTTTCGATGAACATGGGCTGGAAGATGGACTGTCCAGGCCAGGCAGGGAAATTCGTCAAGGGGACACGCTGACGAAACAGCGCTGGTTCAGGCACGGCGGGCAGTGTTGGAATCGGCAGCGCCGACGAAATCGGCAAAGTCGGCAGAATCGGCAGCGGGTGCTGGCGATGAGTCTGGACGATTTATAGTCCAGGGCTTGATGGAAAAGACTGTTGGTCCAGACAATGGGGCAGTGGCAGCGCGGATTTGTGCAGCTGCAGGTTCGTCGGGGAAAATCGGCAGCGCAGATTTTTCGACGAACAGGGGCTGGGCGCTGGACTGGCCGGGCCAGGCAGGAAAATTCGTCAGGGGGGCACGCTGACGAAAACAGGGGCTGCGGAGTGGAAAATCGGCAGCGCAGATTTTTCGACGAACAGGGGCTGGACCGGCCGGGCCAGGCAGGAAAATTCGTCAGGGGGGCACGCTGACGAAAAGAGGGGCTGCCGCGTGGAAAATCGGCAGCGCAGATTTTTCGACGAACAGGGGCTGGACGCTGGACTGGGCCAGGCAGGAAAATTCGTCAGGGGGCACGCTGACGAAAAGAGGGGCTGCCGCGTGGAAAATCGGCAGCGCAGATTTTTCGACGAACATTCGTCAGGGGGGCACGCTGACGAAAAGAGGGGCTGCCGCGTGGAAAATCGGCAGCGCAGATTTTTCGACGAACATTCGTCAGGGGGGCACGCTGAGGAAAACAGGGGCTGCCGCGTGGAAAATCGGCAGCGCAGATTTTTCGACGAACAGGGGCTGGATGCTGGACCGGCCGGGCCAGGCAGGAAAATTCGTCAGGGGGGCACGCTGACGAAAAGAGGGGCTGCCGCGTGGAAAATCGGCAGCGCAGATTTTTCGACGAACAGGGGCTGGACTGGCCGGGCCAGGCAGGAAAATTCGTCAGGGGGGCACGCTGACGAAAAGAGGGGCTGCCGCGTGGAAAATCGGCAGCGCAGATTTTTCGACGAACAGGGGCTGGACGCTGGACTGGGCCAGGCAGGAAAATTCGTCAGGGGGCACGCTGACGAAAAGAGGGGCTGCCGCGTGGAAAATCGGCAGCGCAGATTTTTCGACGAACATTCGTCAGGGGGGCACGCTGACGAAAAGAGGGGCTGCCGCGTGGAAAATCGGCAGCGCAGATTTTTCGACGAACATTCGTCAGGGGGGCACGCTGAGGAAAACAGGGGCTGCCGCGTGGAAAATCGGCAGCGCAGATTTTTCGACGAACAGGGGCTGGATGCTGGACCGGCCGGGCCAGGCAGGAAAATTCGTCAGGGGGGCACGCTGACGAAAAGAGGGGCTGCCGCGTGGAAAATCGGCAGCGCAGATTTTTCGACGAACAGGGGCTGGACTGGCCGGGCCAGGCAGGAAAATTCGTCAGGGGGGCACGCTGACGAAAAGAGGGGCTGCCGCGTGGAAAATCGGCAGCGCAGATTTTTCGACGAACAGGGGCTGGACGCTGGACTGGGCCAGGCAGGAAAATTCGTCAGGGGGGCACGCTGACGAAAACAGGGGCTGCCGCGTGGAATGGCAGCCTACACGCAGATGCGAATTCGGCAGCGCACGATGGCTTGAGCAGGTCATGGGTTCGACTTGGCGCGATCTGAAACCTGGACGAGGGACTGTCGACGCTGGACGAGCCAGCGCGGTGGCCTGTCGTGCCCCGTTCAGGGGGGGCCTGCCGCGGAGACAGCCCTCGCGGGCTCGACAGCGCAGGCCAGCGTCCCCGACGTCGCTGGCCGCGGCAGGCGAGCTGCCGGGGTTCCCGCATTCCTACAAGAAAACGTCGTGCTTTCCACATGAAACCAATCCAGTAAAATCAGCCATATTTTTATGAGGCTGCCCACTGAATTTGGGGTCATTCCGGGCCGGTTCCTAGTTTTGCGGATTTACTCGATTTCTAATGGTAGGAAAATTAAAACAAATACTTCCCGACCTCGAAAAATTCTGGGAAAATTAATGAAGGTGGATTGGATTTTTGCCAACCTCTGTGCAAAATTTCAGCTCAAAATACCAAGAAATGAATTTTTTAGAGGGGGGGTGACAGCTGGGACCTAGTAGTGTCTCCCCCTGCCAGAGCTGCAATGACACTTATTGCTCTTTAGGGAGCCACCAGGCCGGCGCCCCTCAAAGACCACACGCGCGCGCGCGCCCGCCCGCGCTGGGCGCTGGGGCGCTGGGGCCTGAGGGCCTGGGGCCCTTGGGGGCCCTTGGGCGCTTGGGCGCGCGCGCGCGGCCCCCGCAGCCATGCCGCGCTGCGCGACGCGCGGACAGCCCCTGCTGGCTTGCTCTCTCGCCCGCGGGGGGGCTGCCTTCGGGCCCTGGCCCCCCGCGTTCTGGCCTGCCCCCTGCGTGGGAGAGGCTAGGCGCTGCAGGGGCCAGCCCGACGTCGCTGGCCGCGGCAGGCGACAGCCCGACATCGCTGGCCGCGGCAGGGGCCAGCCCGACGTCGCTGGCCGCGGCAGGCGACAGCCCCTGCTGGCTTGCTCTCTCGCCCGCGGGGGGGCTGCCTTCGGGCCCTGGCCCCCCGCGTTCTGGCCTGCCCCCCGCGTGGGAGAGGCTAGGCGCTGCAGGGGCCAGCCCGACGTCGCTGGCCGCGGCAGGCGACAGCCCCTGCTGGCTTGCTCTCTCGCCCGCGGGGGGGCTGCCTTCGGGCCCTGGCCCCCCGCGCTCTGGCCTGCCCCCCGCGTGGGAGAGGCTAGGCGCTGCAGGGGCCAGCCCGACGTCGCTGGCCGCGGCAGGCGAGCCGCCGGGGTTCCCGCATTCCTACAACAAAACGTCGTGCTTTCCACATGAAATCAATCCAGTAAAATCAGCCATATTTTTATGAGGCTGCCCACTGAATTTGGGGTCATTCCGAGCCGGTTCCTATTTTTTCCGATTTCCTCGATTTTTAATGGTAGGAAAATAAAAAAAAATACTTCCCGACCTCGAAAAATTCTGGAAAAATTAATAAAGTTGGATTGGATTTTTGCCAACCTCTGTGCAAAATTTCAGCTCAAAATACCAAGAAATGAATTTTTTAGAGGGGGGGTGACAGCTGGGACCTAGTAGTGTCTCCCCCTGCCAGAGCTTCAATGACACTTATTGCTCTTTAGGGGGGTGCCCCCTGACTGGCCATGGGGCGCGCTGGCCTGGCGCCCATAGGCCTGCCGCGGGGGATATGTGGGCTGTTGCTAAACTCGGACTAAGGTGGGGGGCCTCATGGCCCGAAGTATTGCCGGCATCGATGACCCGTTTTCCGGCCGGCGACGACCCGATTCCGGCCACCGTCTTCGGGACCCGCTCCAAGCCGTCGGGCGCGTTGGGGCTGCTTATCCGCGGCGTGGGCGTGGCATTCATTTGCCGTGCTTGTGCCAAGGTGCTGGCAGCTGCTGCGCGGCTGTCTGCTTGCCGCGACGTCACGGCGGCGGTGGCCGCTGCCCCTGCTCGCAAGTCGGAGGCCTGGCCGACGTGGCTGGTGCGGACCGCCGAGCTTGGGGATTGCGAGGAGAGCTCTACGCTGGCGTGGGCGTGGCATTAAATTGCCGTGCGCGCGCCCATGCGTTGGCTCTCCTCGCAATCCCCGACCTCGTGGCGTGACGTGCCCGCTGCCGAGGCCTGGCCTCCGTCTTGCGAGCCGGGGCTGACAGCCCCCCGCATGATTGTCCCTGTCGTTCCCCCCCGCGGCCTGTCCC
>NC_084853.1:14639825-14642325 GCF_951802175.1 Populus nigra
TGCGAGGACCAGGCGCGTCATTCAATTCTCTTCCCTATCAACTTGGCTCCCGTTGGCGGGATTGGAGGCCTACTGTTTGTTACAGGGCTAAAATCGTCAGGGGAAGAGCTGACGAAACAATGCTGGTTTGGATGCAGGGGGTAGTGTTGGAATCGGCAGCGCGGACAAAATCGGCAAAGTCGACAAAAAAGACTGTTGGTCTGGACATCGGGGCAGCGGCAGCCATGCCGACAGGGGGGGAAATCGGCAGCACAGATTTGTGCAGCTGCAGGTTCGTCGGGGAAATCGGCAGCGCAGATTTTTCGATGAACATGGGCTGGAAGATGGACTGTCCAGGCCAGGCAGGGAAATTCGTCAAGGGGACACGCTGACGAAACAGCGCTGGTTCAGGCACGGCGGGCAGTGTTGGAATCGGCAGCGCCGACGAAATCGGCAAAGTCGGCAGAATCGGCAGCGGGTGCTGGCGATGAGTCTGGACGATTTATAGTCCAGGGCTTGATGGAAAAGACTGTTGGTCCAGACAATGGGGCAGTGGCAGCGCGGATTTGTGCAGCTGCAGGTTCGTCGGGGAAAATCGGCAGCGCAGATTTTTCGACGAACAGGGGCTGGGCGCTGGACTGGCCGGGCCAGGCAGGAAAATTCGTCAGGGGGGCACGCTGACGAAAACAGGGGCTGCGGAGTGGAAAATCGGCAGCGCAGATTTTTCGACGAACAGGGGCTGGACCGGCCGGGCCAGGCAGGAAAATTCGTCAGGGGGGCACGCTGACGAAAAGAGGGGCTGCCGCGTGGAAAATCGGCAGCGCAGATTTTTCGACGAACAGGGGCTGGACGCTGGACTGGGCCAGGCAGGAAAATTCGTCAGGGGGCACGCTGACGAAAAGAGGGGCTGCCGCGTGGAAAATCGGCAGCGCAGATTTTTCGACGAACATTCGTCAGGGGGGCACGCTGACGAAAAGAGGGGCTGCCGCGTGGAAAATCGGCAGCGCAGATTTTTCGACGAACATTCGTCAGGGGGGCACGCTGAGGAAAACAGGGGCTGCCGCGTGGAAAATCGGCAGCGCAGATTTTTCGACGAACAGGGGCTGGATGCTGGACCGGCCGGGCCAGGCAGGAAAATTCGTCAGGGGGGCACGCTGACGAAAAGAGGGGCTGCCGCGTGGAAAATCGGCAGCGCAGATTTTTCGACGAACAGGGGCTGGACTGGCCGGGCCAGGCAGGAAAATTCGTCAGGGGGGCACGCTGACGAAAAGAGGGGCTGCCGCGTGGAAAATCGGCAGCGCAGATTTTTCGACGAACAGGGGCTGGACGCTGGACTGGGCCAGGCAGGAAAATTCGTCAGGGGGGCACGCTGACGAAAACAGGGGCTGCCGCGTGGAATGGCAGCCTACACGCAGATGCGAATTCGGCAGCGCACGATGGCTTGAGCAGGTCATGGGTTCGACTTGGCGCGATCTGAAACCTGGACGAGGGACTGTCGACGCTGGACGAGCCAGCGCGGTGGCCTGTCGTGCCCCGTTCAGGGGGGGCCTGCCGCGGAGACAGCCCTCGCGGGCTCGACAGCGCAGGCCAGCGTCCCCGACGTCGCTGGCCGCGGCAGGCGAGCTGCCGGGGTTCCCGCATTCCTACAAGAAAACGTCGTGCTTTCCACATGAAACCAATCCAGTAAAATCAGCCATATTTTTATGAGGCTGCCCACTGAATTTGGGGTCATTCCGGGCCGGTTCCTAGTTTTGCGGATTTACTCGATTTCTAATGGTAGGAAAATTAAAACAAATACTTCCCGACCTCGAAAAATTCTGGGAAAATTAATGAAGGTGGATTGGATTTTTGCCAACCTCTGTGCAAAATTTCAGCTCAAAATACCAAGAAATGAATTTTTTAGAGGGGGGGTGACAACTGGGACCTAGTAGTGTCTCCCCCTGCCAGAGCTGCAATGACACTTATTGCTCTTTAGGGAGCCACCAGGCCGGCGCCCCTCAAAGACCACACGCGCGCGCGCGCCCGCCCGCGCTGGGCGCTGGGGCGCTGGGGCCTGAGGGCCTGGGGCCCTTGGGGGCCCTTGGGCGCTTGGGCGCGCGCGCGCGGCCCCCGCAGCCATGCCGCGCTGCGCGACGCGCGGACAGCCCCTGCTGGCTTGCTCTCTCGCCCGCGGGGGGGCTGCCTTCGGGCCCTGGCCCCCCGCGTTCTGGCCTGCCCCCTGCGTGGGAGAGGCTAGGCGCTGCAGGGGCCAGCCCGACGTCGCTGGCCGCGGCAGGCGACAGCCCGACATCGCTGGCCGCGGCAGGGGCCAGCCCGACGTCGCTGGCCGCGGCAGGCGACAGCCCCTGCTGGCTTGCTCTCTCGCCCGCGGGGGGGCTGCCTTCGGGCCCTGGCCCCCCGCGTTCTGGCCTGCCCCCCGCGTGGGAGAGGCTAGGCGCTGCAGGGGCCAGCCCGACGTCGCTGGCCGCGGCAGGCGACAGCCCCTGCTGGCTTGCTCTCTCGCCCGCGGGGGGGCTGCCTT
>NC_084853.1:14652325-14654825 GCF_951802175.1 Populus nigra
GGTCTGGACGGGCTGGATAGTCCAAGGCTCGACGAGAAAGACTGCTGGTTTAGACACTGGGGCAGTGGCAGCCCGCGGGACAGTGTCGGCAGATTCGGCAGCGCAGATTTGTGCGGCTGCAGGTTCGTCGGGGAAAATCGGCAGCGCAGATTTTGCGACGAACATGGGCTGGGCGATGGACTGTCCAGGCCAGGCAGGAAAATTTGTCGAGGGGACACGCTGACGAAACAGCGCTGGTTCAGGCACGGCGGGCAGTGTTGGAATCGGCAGCGCCGCGAAATCGGCAAAGTCGGCAGAATCGGCAGCGGGTGCTGGCGATGGGTCTGGACGGGCTGGATAGTCCAACGCTCGACGAGAAAGACCGCTGGTTTAGACACTGGGGCAGTGGCAGCCCGCGGGGCAGTGTCGGCAGATTCGGCAGCAGTGTCTGCCGATTCGGCAGCGTTGGCTTGTTGGCGCGGGGGGCCGATGCGAGTGGGGACTTGGGCAGCGGGCAGTGAAAGCAAGAGTTTCCCCGATGCTGCCGGGAAAAACGCTCCCCGGGATGGCCGGGTGAGATGACCCGGCGGCCCGTGACGGGTCATTCAATTCCATGCCCCGTCAACATAACTCCCGATGTACTGTTTGCTTTTTCGGAAGAAGAGATCCATCCCCCCATCCTCGGCCAGCCAAAAACGCTCCAATTAATGGCCGGGTGAGATGACCCGGCGGCCCGCGACGCGTCATTCAAATCACTGCCCTATCGGCTACAACTGCTGATGGGTGGGATTAGAGGCCTGCCATGGTGGTGAGGGGCGGCGAGGACCGTGAAAGCTAGAGTTTTTCAGAGGCTGCCGGGAAAAAGGCCCCTCGGGTGGCGGGGTGCGAGGACCAGGCGCGTCATTCAATTCTCTTCCCTATCAACTTGGCTCCCGTTGGCGGGATTGGAGGCCTACTGTTTGTTACAGGGCTAAAATCGTCAGGGGAAGAGCTGACGAAACAATGCTGGTTTGGATGCAGGGGGTAGTGTTGGAATCGGCAGCGCGAACAAAATCGGCAAAGTCGACAAAAAAGACTGTTGGTCTGGACATCGGGGCAGCGGCAGCCATGCCGACAGGGGGGGAAATCGGCAGCGCAGATTTGTGCAGCTGCAGGTTCGTCGGGGAAATCGGCAGCGCAGATTTTTCGATGAACATGGGCTGGAAGATGGACTGTCCAGGCCAGGCAGGGAAATTCATCAAGGGGACACGCTGACGAAACAGCGCTGGTTTAGACACGGTGGGTGCAGTGTTGGAATCGGCAGCGCCGACGAAATCGGCAAAGTCGGCAGAATCGGCAGCGGGTGCTGGCGATGAGTCTGGACGATTTATAGTCCAGGGCTTGATGGAAAAGACTGTTGGTCCAGACAATGGGGCAGTGGCGGCGCGGATTTGTGCAGCTGCAGGTTCGTCGGGGAAAATCGGCAGCGCAGATTTTTCGACGAACAGGGGCTGGGCGCTGGACTGGCCGGGCCAGGCAGGAAAATTCGTCAGGGGGCCACGCTGACGAAAACAGGGGCTGCGGAGTGGAAAATCGGCAGCGCAGATTTTTCGACGAACAGGGGCTGGACCGGCCGGGCCAGGCAGGAAAATTCGTCAGGGGGGCACGCTGACGAAAAGAGGGGCTGCCGCGTGGAAAATCGGCAGCGCAGATTTTTCGACGAACAGGGGCTGGGCGCTGGACTGGCCGGGCCAGGCAGGAAAATTCGTCAGGGGGCCACGCTGACGAAAACAGGGGCTGCGGAGTGGAAAATCGGCAGCGCAGATTTTTCGACGAACAGGGGCTGGACCGGCCGGGCCAGGCAGGAAAATTCGTCAGGGGGGCACGCTGACGAAAAGAGGGGCTGCCGCGTGGAAAATCGGCAGCGCAGATTTTTCGACGAACAGGGGCTGGACTGGCCGGGCCAGGCAGGAAAATTCGTCAGGGGGGCACGCTGACGAAAAGAGGGGCTGCCGCGTGGAAAATCGGCAGCGCAGATTTTTCGACGAACAGGGGCTGGACGCTGGACTGGGCCAGGCAGGAAAATTCGTCAGGGGGCACGCTGACGAAAAGAGGGGCTGGATGCTGGACCGGCCGGGCCAGGCAGGAAAATTCGTCAGGGGGGCACGCTGACGAAAACAGGGGCTGCGGAGTGGAAAATCGGCAGCGCAGATTTTTCGACGAACAGGGGCTGGACCGGCCGGGCCAGGCAGGAAAATTCGTCAGGGGGGCACGCTGACGAAAAGAGGGGCTGCCGCGTGGAAAATCGGCAGCGCAGATTTTTCGACGAACAGGGGCTGGACGCTGGACTGGGCCAGGCAGGAAAATTCGTCAGGGGGGCACGCTGACGAAAACAGGGGCTGCCGCGTGGAATGGCAGCCTACACGCAGATGCGAATTCGGCAGCGCACGATGGCTTGAGCAGGTCATGGGTTCGACTTGGCGCGATCTGAAACCTGGACGAGGGACTGTCGACGCTGGACGAGCCAGCGCGGTGGCCTGTC
>NC_084853.1:14659825-14662325 GCF_951802175.1 Populus nigra
GGACTTGGAATCTACGGAAGACTAGATTAACATCTCTTGAATTCCCATCAAATACTCTTCGGTTGCGCTCCTCCCAGATTAAGTAAACCACGATGCCAAGAGAAACCCGTTTCATGCGAGCTGTCATACTCCTCTTGTTAGGGTGTAACCAACGAAGAGCACTAGACAAGGAGTGCATATTCCTGTTTAACCGCAACCAGGCTGTGACCAGCGACCACAGACGATTTGGCCATCCACAAAGAAAAAATAAGTGACTGTGAGATTCTTCCTCCTGTCGACAGAAGACACAAGTGGGGTCAATGTGGATGAATCGTAAGCGATCCCGAGTGCGGAGTTTTCCCAAAGTAGCCAACCATAGAATGAAACTGTATTTTGGTAATGACCATTGCTCCCAAACAACTCGATGCCATGAAATAGGTGCACCCACTGGTCTAAGGAATTGGTATGCATGGGCAAGAAAAGGGCCAGCATTTGTATCCCAAGTGGTCATCAACTGAACAGTTTCCCTTGGACCTCCACAACGAAGGGAAAGAAGGTCCCTGACCAAAAGAATGGATTTCCACAGAGGGGAAGAGTGTTGATTGGGTTGGATCGTCCAGACATCTTCATGGTTTAAATAATAGTGATGGACCCAACGTATCCACACCGAATCCGTTTTGAGATGAAGATTCCAAAGCTGCTTGGCCAGGAAGCTACTGTTGCGAGCTTTAAGGTCAAAGAGACCCAGACCTCCTTCAACTTTAGGCAAGCAGAGAAACTTCCATGCAACTAAGGCTGAGCCATTTCTCCCAGTGTTCCCTGTCCATAAAAAATTCCTGCAGATACTGGTGACTCGGTGAAGAACCACCTCGGGCATAGGAAAAATGTTGAGCCAGAATTGAACTTTCCCAAAGAGCACTGATCGAAGAAGCTCAAGACGACCGGCATAAGAGAGATGTTTACCAATCCAGCCTTGAACGGATAACTCCAAGGCATGCAGAAGAGGAGAGAACTGACTAGCCAATAGACGATGAGGACTCAAGGGAACCCCTAAATAAGTGAAAGGGAACAGCCCTTCCTTGAATCCTGAGTCAGTGAGGATGGTATGCTTGTGAGATTCCCTGACTCCCCCAAAGAAGATAGATGATTTCTGGGGATTGATGACCAATCCTGAAGTTTGTCCAAAGAGGTGAAGCTGCTGAAGAAGGCATCTTACCGAAGTTGCATCACCCCGTGAGAGAAGGAGGATGTCATCAGCAAAAGCAAGGTGTGTAAGCTGATGAGACTGGCATTTAGGATGAAACCGAAAGCCAGGCTGTTGAGAGGCTAGAGTTACCATTCTGGAAAAGTATTCCATACAGCAGATGAAAAGATATGGGGATAAAGGATCTCCCTGTCTAACACCACTTTTGCCCTTAAAGAATCCATGAAGATCTCCATTCACTGCAACAGAATATGAGACGGTGGAGACACATTGCATGAGAAGAGAAACAAACCGGCTTGGAAACCCAAACTGTAGTAGGAGCTGCTCTAGAAAAATCCATTGAACAGAGTCAAAAGCTTTCCTGAAGTCCACTTTCAACAGGCAGCGCGGGGAGGAACGTTTCCTGCCATATTGTCTGAGAAGTTCCTGAACAAGGTTAATGTTATCACTCATACACCGTCCACCCATGAATGCATTTTGTAAAGGGCTGATAATGGTTGAGAGTGCACGAGCCAGACGAGAAGCCAAGAGTTTTGCAATGACCTTATAAATGACATTGCAGCAAGAGATGGGCCTGAAATCAGATGGAGAAGTAACATTAGCCGATTTAGGGACTAGAGCAATAATGGAGTGATTAACCTGCCTTAGAAGTCGACCAGTAGTGAAGAAATCTTGGATAGCAGCACAGAAGTCATCCCCAACAATGTGCCAAGCACGCTTGAAAAAGGAAGAAGAATAGCCATCTGGTCCAGGGGCTTTGTCATCCCCTATGCTGAAGACCACCGTGCGGATATCATCAGGGGTGACCGGGGAAAGCAAGAGATCTTGAGAGCTTGAGGGGAGACATGGACCACTGTTAATAACCTCACTAGCAAGAGGAATGGTGGGGGTGGACGTTCCAAGCTGTTGCTGAAAGTAATTAACAAAGACTCTGCCAACTTC
This sequence comes from Populus nigra, assembly GCF_951802175.1. Classification (NCBI taxonomy): domain Eukaryota; kingdom Viridiplantae; phylum Streptophyta; class Magnoliopsida; order Malpighiales; family Salicaceae; genus Populus; species Populus nigra. Next base: position 14,661,951 of record NC_084853.1, read on the forward strand.
CTCCAAGGAGGAGCTTGGACAACCTTGGTCATTCATAATTGCTGGAATGAAGTTCTTTCTGTGAGTATGATTCAGCAAGGCATGAAAGAACTTGGTGCCTCTATCACTCTCTTTAAGGAAATTGCATTTGATCTTTTGGCTGAAAAACTGTTGCTCTGCAAACTTAAGATGAGAAAGCTTAGATCGGAGAACCTTTTCCTGGGCCAGTAAGTTATGATCGTCTCTATCCTGGTGTAGAGATAATTGGTTAGCTGCCAACTCGTTCTCAAGACGAGAGACACGCTCTGAGATGTGGCTGAAGTGAGCCCGATTGAGCTCTTTGAGAGGCTTCTTTAGAAACTTTAGGCGACGACACAAGATGTACATGGGGGTGCC
>NC_084853.1:14669825-14674825 GCF_951802175.1 Populus nigra
ATCGGCAAAGTCGGCAGAATCGGCAGCGCAGATTTTTCGACGAACATGGGCTGGACGCTGGACTGGCCGGGCCATGCAGGAAAATTCATCGAGGGGACACGCTGACGAAACAGCGCTGGTTCAGGCACGGCGGGCAGTGGTGGAATCGGCAGCGCCGACGAAATCGGCAAAGTCGGCAGAATCGGCAGCGGGTGCTGGCGATGGGTCTGGACGGGCTGGATAGTCCAAGGCTCGACGAGAAAGACTGCTGGTTTAGACACTGGGGCAGTGGCAGCCCGCGGGACAGTGTCGGCAGATTCGGCAGCGCAGATTTGTGCGGCTGCAGGTTCGTCGGGGAAAATCGGCAGCGCAGATTTTGCGACGAACATGGGCTGGGCGATGGACTGTCCAGGCCAGGCAGGAAAATTTGTCGAGGGGACACGCTGACGAAACAGCGCTGGTTCAGGCACGGCGGGCAGTGTTGGAATCGGCAGCGCCGACGAAATCGGCAAAGTCGGCAGAATCGGCAGCGCAGATTTTTCGACGAACACGGGCTGGACGCTGGACTGGCCGGGCCATGCAGGAAAATTCATCGAGGGGACACGCTGACGAAACAGCGCTGGTTCAGGCACGGCGGGCAGTGGTGGAATCGGCAGCGCCGACGAAATCGGCAAAGTCGGCAGAATCGGCAGCGGGTGCTGGCGATGGGTCTGGACGGGCTGGATAGTCCAACGCTCGACGAGAAAGACCGCTGGTTTAGACACTGGGGCAGTGGCAGCCCGCGGGGCAGTGTCGGCAGATTCGGCAGCAGTGTCTGCCGATTCGGCAGCGTTGGCTTGTTGGCGCGGGGGGCCGATGCGAGTGGGGACTTGGGCAGCGGGCAGTGAAAGCAAGAGTTTCCCCGATGCTGCCGGGAAAAACGCTCCCCGGGATGGCCGGGTGAGATGACCCGGCGGCCCGTGACGGGTCATTCAATTCCATGCCCCGTCAACATAACTCCCGATGTACTGTTTGCTTTTTCGGAAGAAGAGATCCATCCCCCCATCCTCGGCCAGCCAAAAACGCTCCAATTAATGGCCGGGTGAGATGACCCGGCGGCCCGCGACGCGTCATTCAAATCACTGCCCTATCGGCTACAACTGCTGATGGGTGGGATTAGAGGCCTGCCATGGTGGTGAGGGGCGGCGAGGACCGTGAAAGCTAGAGTTTTTCAGAGGCTGCCGGGAAAAAGGCCCCTCGGGTGGCGGGGTGCGAGGACCAGGCGCGTCATTCAATTCTCTTCCCTATCAACTTGGCTCCCGTTGGCGGGATTGGAGGCCTACTGTTTGTTACAGGGCTAAAATCGTCAGGGGAAGAGCTGACGAAACAATGCTGGTTTGGATGCAGGGGGTAGTGTTGGAATCGGCAGCGCGAACAAAATCGGCAAAGTCGACAAAAAAGACTGTTGGTCTGGACATCGGGGCAGCGGCAGCCATGCCGACAGGGGGGGAAATCGGCAGCGCAGATTTGTGCAGCTGCAGGTTCGTCGGGGAAATCGGCAGCGCAGATTTTTCGATGAACATGGGCTGGAAGATGGACTGTCCAGGCCAGGCAGGGAAATTCATCAAGGGGACACGCTGACGAAACAGCGCTGGTTTAGACACGGTGGGTGCAGTGTTGGAATCGGCAGCGCCGACGAAATCGGCAAAGTCGGCAGAATCGGCAGCGGGTGCTGGCGATGAGTCTGGACGATTTATAGTCCAGGGCTTGATGGAAAAGACTGTTGGTCCAGACAATGGGGCAGTGGCGGCGCGGATTTGTGCAGCTGCAGGTTCGTCGGGGAAAATCGGCAGCGCAGATTTTTCGACGAACAGGGGCTGGGCGCTGGACTGGCCGGGCCAGGCAGGAAAATTCGTCAGGGGGCCACGCTGACGAAAACAGGGGCTGCGGAGTGGAAAATCGGCAGCGCAGATTTTTCGACGAACAGGGGCTGGACCGGCCGGGCCAGGCAGGAAAATTCGTCAGGGGGGCACGCTGACGAAAAGAGGGGCTGCCGCGTGGAAAATCGGCAGCGCAGATTTTTCGACGAACAGGGGCTGGGCGCTGGACTGGCCGGGCCAGGCAGGAAAATTCGTCAGGGGGCCACGCTGACGAAAACAGGGGCTGCGGAGTGGAAAATCGGCAGCGCAGATTTTTCGACGAACAGGGGCTGGACCGGCCGGGCCAGGCAGGAAAATTCGTCAGGGGGGCACGCTGACGAAAAGAGGGGCTGCCGCGTGGAAAATCGGCAGCGCAGATTTTTCGACGAACAGGGGCTGGACTGGCCGGGCCAGGCAGGAAAATTCGTCAGGGGGGCACGCTGACGAAAAGAGGGGCTGCCGCGTGGAAAATCGGCAGCGCAGATTTTTCGACGAACAGGGGCTGGACGCTGGACTGGGCCAGGCAGGAAAATTCGTCAGGGGGCACGCTGACGAAAAGAGGGGCTGCCGCGTGGAAAATCGGCAGCGCAGATTTTTCGACGAACATTCGTCAGGGGGGCACGCTGACGAAAAGAGGGGCTGCCGCGTGGAAAATCGGCAGCGCAGATTTTTCGACGAACATTCGTCAGGGGGGCACGCTGAGGAAAACAGGGGCTGCCGCGTGGAAAATCGGCAGCGCAGATTTTTCGACGAACAGGGGCTGGATGCTGGACCGGCCGGGCCAGGCAGGAAAATTCGTCAGGGGGGCACGCTGACGAAAACAGGGGCTGCGGAGTGGAAAATCGGCAGCGCAGATTTTTCGACGAACAGGGGCTGGACCGGCCGGGCCAGGCAGGAAAATTCGTCAGGGGGGCACGCTGACGAAAAGAGGGGCTGCCGCGTGGAAAATCGGCAGCGCAGATTTTTCGACGAACAGGGGCTGGACGCTGGACTGGGCCAGGCAGGAAAATTCGTCAGGGGGGCACGCTGACGAAAACAGGGGCTGCCGCGTGGAATGGCAGCCTACACGCAGATGCGAATTCGGCAGCGCACGATGGCTTGAGCAGGTCATGGGTTCGACTTGGCGCGATCTGAAACCTGGACGAGGGACTGTCGACGCTGGACGAGCCAGCGCGGTGGCCTGTCGTGCCCCGTTCAGGGGGGGCCTGCCGCGGAGACAGCCCTCGCGGGCTCGACAGCGCAGGCCAGCGTCCCCGACGTCGCTGGCCGCGGCAGGCGAGCTGCCGGGGTTCCCGCATTCCTACAAGAAAACGTCGTGCTTTCCACATGAAACCAATCCAGTAAAATCAGCCATATTTTTATGAGGCTGCCCACTGAATTTGGGGTCATTCCGGGCCGGTTCCTAGTTTTGCGGATTTACTCGATTTCTAATGGTAGGAAAATTAAAACAAATACTTCCCGACCTCGAAAAATTCTGGGAAAATTAATGAAGGTGGATTGGATTTTTGCCAACCTCTGTGCAAAATTTCAGCTCAAAATACCAAGAAATGAATTTTTTAGAGGGGGGGTGACAGCTGGGACCTAGTAGTGTCTCCCCCTGCCAGAGCTGCAATGACACTTATTGCTCTTTAGGGAGCCACCAGGCCGGCGCCCCTCAAAGACCACACGCGCGCGCGCGCCCGCCCGCGCTGGGCGCTGGGGCGCTGGGGCCTGAGGGCCTGGGGCCCTTGGGGGCCCTTGGGCGCTTGGGCGCGCGCGCGCGGCCCCCGCAGCCATGCCGCGCTGCGCGACGCGCGGACAGCCCCTGCTGGCTTGCTCTCTCGCCCGCGGGGGGGCTGCCTTCGGGCCCTGGCCCCCCGCGTTCTGGCCTGCCCCCCGCGTGGGAGAGGCTAGGCGCTGCAGGGGCCAGCCCGACGTCGCTGGCCGCGGCAGGCGACAGCCCGACATCGCTGGCCGCGGCAGGGGCCAGCCCGACGTCGCTGGCCGCGGCAGGCGACAGCCCCTGCTGGCTTGCTCTCTCGCCCGCGGGGGGGCTGCCTTCGGGCCCTGGCCCCCCGCGTTCTGGCCTGCCCCCCGCGTGGGAGAGGCTAGGCGCTGCAGGGGCCAGCACGACGTCGCTGGCCGCGGCAGGCGACAGCCCCTGCTGGCTTGCTCTCTCGCCCGCGGGGGGGCTGCCTTCGGGCCCTGGCCCCCCGCGCTCTGGCCTGCCCCCCGCGTGGGAGAGGCTAGGCGCTGCAGGGGCCAGCCCGACGTCGCTGGCCGCGGCAGGCCCCCCGCCGGGGTTCCCGCATTCCTACAACAAAACGTCGTGCTTTCCACATGAAATCAATCCAGTAAAATCAGCCATATTTTTATGAGGCTGCCCACTGAATTTGGGGTCATTCCGAGCCGGTTCCTATTTTTTCCGATTTCCTCGATTTTTAATGGTAGGAAAATAAAAAAAAATACTTCCCGACCTCGAAAAATTCTGGAAAAATTAATAAAGTTGGATTGGATTTTTGCCAACCTCTGTGCAAAATTTCAGCTCAAAATACCAAGAAATGAATTTTTTAGAGGGGGGGTGACAGCTGGGACCTAGTAGTGTCTCCCCCTGCCAGAGCTTCAATGACACTTATTGCTCTTTAGGGGGGTGCCCCCTGACTGGCCATGGGGCGCGCTGGCCTGGCGCCCATAGGCCTGCCGCGGGGGATATGTGGGCTGTTGCTAAACTCGGACTAAGGTGGGGGGCCTCATGGCCCGAAGTATTGCCGGCATCGATGACCCGTTTTCCGGCCGGCGACGACCCGATTCCGGCCACCGTCTTCGGGACCCGCTCCAAGCCGTCGGGCGCGTTGGGGCTGCTTATCCGCGGCGTGGGCGTGGCATTCATTTGCCGTGCTTGTGCCAAGGTGCTGGCAGCTGCTGCGCGGCTGTCTGCTTGCCGCGACGTCACGGCGGCGGTGGCCGCTGCCCCTGCTCGCAAGTCGGAGGCCTGGCCGACGCGGCTGGTGCGGACCGCCGAGCTTGGGGATTGCGAGGAGAGCTCTACGCTGGCGTGGGCGTGGCATTAAATTGCCGTGCGCGCGCCCATGCGTTGGCTCTCCTCGCAATCCCCGACCTCGTGGCGTGACGTGCCCGCTGCCG
>NC_084853.1:14684825-14692325 GCF_951802175.1 Populus nigra
GATACTGGACCTTCTAAGTCAGCAGCTGACGCAGCAGAACAGGCAGTTGGGACTGCCAAGTAGACAGCCAGGAAATGGGGGAAGTGGCAGCTTCATGGGAGGCAAAACGTGGGAGCATAACTAGGGTGTTCTCCATGCCACTAAGTCCTGGAAACATGGGATCATGGGTAAGAGGTAGTGCTCCACTATGTCCTGAAAACATGGGATCATGGGATGGAGGAAGTGCTCCACTAGGTCCCGAAAATGGGGGATAATGGGGGGGAGCCTGCAGCTCATGTATGTCTATAAATAGGCTTGCCAAGCCTCTGTTGTGGTAGCATGCGATTTTGTGCATAGCACACACACTCTTGTTGTGTATTCCTTTGTTGATGAGATAAATAAAGGTTGAGAGGGATTCTTGTAATCTTGTTGTGCTTGCTTGTGTTGGTTTCCTTGTTTGCGACGAAGCTATTGTGAGAACCTCTTTGGGTGAGCGAAACACATAGTCGTAGGGAAACACGAGCGAAAAGAGTGAGGCAAGGCTGAGTCTAGTCGGGACTAGACTGCCGCATTGGGTTGAATTTCGTTGCGAAAAATTTAACCCCGTGACAATTGGTATCAGAGCACGGTTGATTCTAACAACGTGCAGCAGAAGTCATGGAAGCTATTCGGGAACGGTTGACGCGTCTTGAGACTTTGATAGGGTTGGATGAAGAAGACGAAGAACGTTCTATTATGGATCGCTTGAAGGAAGCTATGGAAAGCGCTGAAAGGGCTGAGAGCCTGTATATATCTCTTGCGGCAGAATCAAGTGAAAGATTGGCTGCTGCCGAAGAGACGATTGCCATTCTAAAGAGGGCAGTGACAAACGCTCCTATTGGGGTAAGCAATTCGAAACCTAAAGTGCCTGAACCAAAGTGTTTTGGTGGAGCAAGAAGTTCCAAAGAGCTGGAGAATTTCTTGTGGGATATGGAACAATACTTTAGTGTTGCGAAGATTGGCGCGGCTGAACAAGTGGATCTTACCGTGATGTATCTCACGGGTGATGCGAAGCTTTGGTGGCGAACGAGAACCAAAGAGGACTTAAGTGCTGGACGTCCAAAGATTGAGACGTGGGATTGTCTCAAGCAAGAGCTGAAAGAGCAGTTCCTTCCGAACAACACGTCGTGGATTGCGCGGGAGGAACTTAAAAGACTCAAACATGACAGGTCAGTTCGTGATTATGTTAAGTCTTTCAGTTCTTTGATTCTCGACATCGAGAATATGTCCGAGGAGGACAGGCTATTCAACTTCATGTCCGGATTGCAAACTTGGGCACAAGCGGAACTAAGGCGACAGAATGTAAAGGATCTGTCCTCCGCTATTGCTGCTGCGGACAGTTTGATTGATTTTAAATCAACTACTAGAGAGGGCTATACATCAACCTCCTTCAAGTCTAAGGGAAGAAACAAGGAGGAAAGAACGAGGAAGAAGTTCGGTGGGGGTGCATCGAGGGCTACTGCCGCGGAGAAGGGCAAGGCCAAGTTTATGGGTGCACAAGGTAAGAGTACTAAACCGAACTTTACTTGCTTCATTTGTGATGGTCCTCACTTTGCGAGGGAATGTCCAAAGAGGGAGAAGTTGAATGCTATTCGGGCTGGGGATAGCGATGAGGGGGAAGGGGTAGTTACGCACGTCAATCCTATGCGTGTGATAAACTGCCTGGTAGCTAAATCAGGGGATGGGGCTGCCGAAACCCGCCCTGTCGATAAAGACTTGGCGAGAATTGATGCACTGCGAAAAGGGAAGTCAGGGGCTACGGACAATCTAATGTATGTGAAGATTGTGATAAATGGCAAAGACGTGAATGCTATGCTGGATTCAGGCGCAACCCACACGTTTGTGGCAGATCGGCTGGTGAAAGAACTTGGCCTGCGGCTGAGTGACAGCCACACATCCATGAAGGCAGTAAACTCGAAGGCACAGAGGATTGCTGGGATGTCTTACGATGTGCCGATAACGCTGGATCAGTGGAGAGGTAAGCATGATGTGCTGGTCGTAAATCTTGACGATTACGATATTATTCTTGGCCTAGATTTCTTACGAAAAGCCAAGGTTGTCTTGATGCCTTATCTCAATGGAATGATGATTGCAAGTGAGGGATGCCCTTGTTTCGTCCCATGTTGTAATGTCGCAGCTGCGAATGTGGTGAAAAAGGGGAAGAGCTTGGTCTCGGCAATTGCTATTGATAAAGCATTGCGGAAAGGAGGGGAAGTGTTTCTGGCAACAATAGTTGACGAGAAGGCAGACCATTGTGGTGAGGTGCCGAAAGAAATTGCTAGCGTGCTGCAGCAATTCGAAGATGTGATGCCGCCTCAGCTACCCAAGAAACTCCCGCCTAGGAGGGCCATTGACCATCGAATTGAGCTGGTGCCAGGGGCGAAGCCACCTTCTCAAGCCCCTTATCGAATGTCGCCAAGGGAATTGGCAGAATTGAGGAAACAATTGGAAGAGCTGATTGACTCAGGGTTTGTCCGGCCTTCCAAGGCTCCGTATGGTGCTCCGGTTTTGTTTCAAAAGAAGGCGGATGGAAGCCTTCGCATGTGTGTGGACTACCGAGCACTCAACAAGGTAACAATCAAAAACAAATATCCTGTTCCTTTAATTCAGGATTTGATGGACAGATTGTGTGGAGCCTCAATCTTTACAAAATTGGACTTGCGATCGGGGTATTGGCAAGTGCGGGTTGCTGATGGTGATGAGCATAAAACTACTTGTGTGACAAGGTATGGCTCCTATGAGTTTCTAGTTATGCCATTTGGCCTAACAAATGCTCCAGCAACATTTTGTAATCTAATGAATGACGTGTTATATGATTTCTTAGACAATTTTGTGGTAGTCTACTTAGATGACATTGTAATCTATAGTAGAGGCATTGAAGATCATGTAACTCACCTCTCTAAAGTCCTAAGTAGGTTGAGAGAATATGAATTGTATGTAAAGAGAGAAAAGTGTGAGTTTGCAAAAGCTGAAATTATGTTCCTAGGCCACTTGATTGGGGAAGGACAAGTGAAGATGGATCCAAGGAAGATTCAAGCCATTGTTGAATGGACAGCACCAAAATCTGTCCCGGAATTGAGATCATTTTTGGGGCTTGCAAACTACTACAGACGATTCATTGAGGGTTATAGCAAGAAGACAACTCCTCTCTCGGATCTTCTCAAGAAGAGTCGGAGATGGGAATGGACGGTTGACTGCCAGCAAGCTTTTGAGAAGCTGAAGACAGCGGTAGCGTCAGCTCCAGTCTTGGGGTTGCCTGATTTTGAGAAGCCATTTGAAGTGCATACGGATGCTTCAGATAGGGCTATTGGTGGAGTGCTGGTGCAAGATGGACATCCGGTTGCTTTCGAGAGTCGGAAGCTAAATGACGCGGAACAGAATTACTCAACGCATGAAAAAGAAATGACGGCAGTAGTGCACTGCCTTGGCATATGGAGAGTATATCTGTTGGGGCCGAAATTTGTTGTCAAGACTGACAATGTTGCCAACACATTCTTCTGGACGCAGAAGAAATTGTCGCAGCGACAAGCTCGGTGGCAGGAATTCTTGGCCGAATATGATTTTGTATGGAAGCACAAACCAGGAAGCCACAATCAGGTTGCGGATGCACTTAGCAGACGCGAAGTAATCGCTACTGTTCTTGCTATTGTTCAGGTGGAGTCGGACATGCTGTGTCGACTTCGTCAAGCTGCGGGGGAGGATGCAGCGTACAAGAAATTGGTTGAGCTTGTACAAGAAGGGACAATACGGAGGTATTGGTTGGAACAAGACTTACTCTATGCAAAGGGGGGTCGAATCTTCGTGCCAAAGGGAGAGCTGCGGAAACACTTATTGATGGAGACTCATGATCCACAGTGGGCTGGACATCCAGGTAGAGAAAGGATGGTTGCTCTCCTGTCGCAGACTTATTATTGGCCGAAGATGGAGGAAGATGTAGAACTTTACGTCAGGACTTGTCTAGTGTGTCAACAAGACAAGACGTTACGGCAGCGTGAGGCAGGCTTGTTACAGCCGCTGCCGATTCCAGAAAGGCCTTGGGTGTCGGTCTCAATGGATTTTGTTGTTGGTTTTCCAAAGGTGGATGGCATGAACACAATCATGGTTGTTGTGGACAGATTTACTAAGTATGCGGTGTTTGTCGCTGCCCCGACGGTGTGTACAGCCGAAGTGGCCGCTGAATTATTCTACCGCAACGTGGTGAAATACTTTGGAGTACCTTCAGACATTGTAAGTGATCGTGATGTGAGATTCACAGGCAGATTCTGGACAGCATTGTTCAACATGATGGGAACAAGGCTGAAGTTTTCGACTGCCAATCACCCGCAAACTGATGGACAAACGGAAAGGATAAATGCTTTGCTGGAGGAATATTTGAGACACTACGTGACAGCGACGCAGCGAAACTGGCTGGAGTTGCTGGATAGTGCGCAGTTTTGCTATAATCTTCAAAAATCCTCGGCAACGGAAGCAAGTCCGTTTGAGCTGGTTTTGGGAGCCCAACCCCAAACTCCTGCGGAAATTGCAGTGCAGATATCGGGTGGGAAGAGTCCAGCGGCATACAGATTTGCGATGGAACGGCAGGAACTGTTTGAGCAAGCCCAAGATAGCTTGCGTAAGGCAAGGAAAAGGATGCTCAAATATGCCAATCAAAAGCGAAGATTGCTGGAATTCAGTGTGGGTGACAAGGTGTTGCTCAAGTTAACTCCGCAAATTTGGAAGAAAATCGTGGGGACAACGAAGCACCGAGGGTTGGTGCCAAGGTATGACGGGCCTTTTGAGGTCATTGAAAAGGTAGGGGCTGTGGCATACAGATTGGAGCTGCCCGAACGGCTGAAGCTTCATCCTACTTTTCACGTAAGTTACTTGCGGCCTTTTTATGAAGATCATGAGGATCCGAAAAGAAGTAAGTCGCAACGAGCTCCTCCTACGATTCATAAACAATTTGACGATGGTATTGTCAAGATTATGGATCATCGTAGACTTGGCCAACATCGAAAGAATCGGCGGACAGAATTCTTGATAAAATGGAAGAAAAATGAGGAGGTTTCGTGGGAAAAGGACACAGACTTATGGCAATTTGAGGACCAAATACAAGACTACCTCACATCTATTCCGACGAGGGCGTCGGACTCTTCTAGTGGGGGTGGTTTGTTAGGGCTCTAGGCGCGGGGACGCGCCAACGAAGGCACACTGCCTAGAATTCGGCAGCGATGGACAGCGGCAGCCTTGCATAGGCAGAAACGAATTCGGCAAGCAGCGTGCAATGATCTATGCGAGTCTTTGAGCTACGACTTGGCATGGATGTGGGGGCTTAGATACTGGACCTTCTAAGTCAGCAGCTGACGCAGCAGAACAGGCAGTTGGGACTGCCAAGTAGACAGCCAGGAAATGGGGGAAGTGGCAGCTTCATGGGAGGCAAAACGTGGGAGCATAACTAGGGTGTTCTCCATGCCACTAAGTCCTGGAAACATGGGATCATGGGTAAGAGGTAGTGCTCCACTATGTCCTGAAAACATGGGATCATGGGATGGAGGAAGTGCTCCACTAGGTCCCGAAAATGGGGGATAATGGGGGGGAGCCTGCAGCTCATGTATGTCTATAAATAGGCTTGCCAAGCCTCTGTTGTGGTAGCATGCGATTTTGTGCATAGCACACACACTCTTGTTGTGTATTCCTTTGTTGATGAGATAAATAAAGGTTGAGAGGGATTCTTGTAATCTTGTTGTGCTTGCTTGTGTTGGTTTCCTTGTTTGCGACGAAGCTATTGTGAGAACCTCTTTGGGTGAGCGAAACACATAGTCGTAGGGAAACACGAGCGAAAAGAGTGAGGCAAGGCTGAGTCTAGTCGGGACTAGACTGCCGCATTGGGTTGAATTTCGTTGCGAAAAATTTAACCCCGTGACACCTGCCATGGTGGTGAGGGGCGGCGAGGACCGTGAAAGCTAGAGTTTTTCAGAGGCTGCCGGGAAAAAGGCCCCTCGGGTGGCGGGGTGCGAGGACCAGGCGCGTCATTCAATTCTCTTCCCTATCAACTTGGCTCCCGTTGGCGGGATTGGAGGCCTACTGTTTGTTACAGGGCTAAAATCGTCAGGGGAAGAGCTGACGAAACAATGCTGGTTTGGATGCAGGGGGTAGTGTTGGAATCGGCAGCGCGAACAAAATCGGCAAAGTCGACAAAAAAGACTGTTGGTCTGGACATCGGGGCAGCGGCAGCCATGCCGACAGGGGGGGAAATCGGCAGCGCAGATTTGTGCAGCTGCAGGTTCGTCGGGGAAATCGGCAGCGCAGATTTTTCGATGAACATGGGCTGGAAGATGGACTGTCCAGGCCAGGCAGGGAAATTCATCAAGGGGACACGCTGACGAAACAGCGCTGGTTTAGACACGGTGGGTGCAGTGTTGGAATCGGCAGCGCCGACGAAATCGGCAAAGTCGGCAGAATCGGCAGCGGGTGCTGGCGATGAGTCTGGACGATTTATAGTCCAGGGCTTGATGGAAAAGACTGTTGGTCCAGACAATGGGGCAGTGGCGGCGCGGATTTGTGCAGCTGCAGGTTCGTCGGGGAAAATCGGCAGCGCAGATTTTTCGACGAACAGGGGCTGGGCGCTGGACTGGCCGGGCCAGGCAGGAAAATTCGTCAGGGGGCCACGCTGACGAAAACAGGGGCTGCGGAGTGGAAAATCGGCAGCGCAGATTTTTCGACGAACAGGGGCTGGACCGGCCGGGCCAGGCAGGAAAATTCGTCAGGGGGGCACGCTGACGAAAAGAGGGGCTGCCGCGTGGAAAATCGGCAGCGCAGATTTTTCGACGAACAGGGGCTGGGCGCTGGACTGGCCGGGCCAGGCAGGAAAATTCGTCAGGGGGCCACGCTGACGAAAACAGGGGCTGCGGAGTGGAAAATCGGCAGCGCAGATTTTTCGACGAACAGGGGCTGGACCGGCCGGGCCAGGCAGGAAAATTCGTCAGGGGGGCACGCTGACGAAAAGAGGGGCTGCCGCGTGGAAAATCGGCAGCGCAGATTTTTCGACGAACAGGGGCTGGACTGGCCGGGCCAGGCAGGAAAATTCGTCAGGGGGGCACGCTGACGAAAAGAGGGGCTGCCGCGTGGAAAATCGGCAGCGCAGATTTTTCGACGAACAGGGGCTGGACGCTGGACTGGGCCAGGCAGGAAAATTCGTCAGGGGGCACGCTGACGAAAAGAGGGGCTGCCGCGTGGAAAATCGGCAGCGCAGATTTTTCGACGAACATTCGTCAGGGGGGCACGCTGACGAAAAGAGGGGCTGCCGCGTGGAAAATCGGCAGCGCAGATTTTTCGACGAACATTCGTCAGGGGGGCACGCTGAGGAAAACAGGGGCTGCCGCGTGGAAAATCGGCAGCGCAGATTTTTCGACGAACAGGGGCTGGATGCTGGACCGGCCGGGCCAGGCAGGAAAATTCGTCAGGGGGGCACGCTGACGAAAACAGGGGCTGCGGAGTGGAAAA
>NC_084853.1:14702325-14707325 GCF_951802175.1 Populus nigra
AGCCATGCCAACAGGGGGGAATCGGCAGCGCAGATTTTTCGACGAACATGGGCTGGACGCTGGACTGGCCGGGCCATGCAGGAAAATTCATCGAGGGGACACGCTGAAGAAACAGCGCTGGTTTAGACACGGTGGGCGCAGTGTTGGAATCGGCAGCGCCGATGAAACCGGCAAAGTCGGCAGAATTGGCAGCGGGTGCTGGCGATGGGTCTGGACGGGCTGGATAGTCCAAGGCTCGACGAGAAAGACCGCAGGTTGAGACACTGGGGCAGTGGCAGCCCGCGGGACAGTGTTGGCAGATTCGGCAGCGCAGATTTGTGCGGCTGCAGGTTCGTCGGGGAAAATCGGCAGCGCAGATTTTTCGACGAACATGGGCTGGACGATGGACTGTCCAGGCCAGGCAGGAAAATTTGTCGAGGGGACACGCTGACGAAACAGCGCTGGTTCAGGCACGGCGGGCAGTGTTGGAATCGGCAGCGCCGACGAAATCGGCAAAGTCGGCAGAATCGGCAGCGCAGATTTTTCGACGAACATGGGCTGGACGCTGGACTGGCCGGGCCATGCAGGAAAATTCATCGAGGGGACACGCTGACGAAACAGCGCTGGTTCAGGCACGGCGGGCAGTGGTGGAATCGGCAGCGCCGACGAAATCGGCAAAGTCGGCAGAATCGGCAGCGGGTGCTGGCGATGGGTCTGGACGGGCTGGATAGTCCAAGGCTCGACGAGAAAGACCGCAGGTTGAGACACTGGGGCAGTGGCAGCCCGCGGGACAGTGTCGGCAGATTCGGCAGCGCAGATTTGTGCGGCTGCAGGTTCGTCGGGGAAAATCGGCAGCGCAGATTTTGCGACGAACATGGGCTGGGCGATGGACTGTCCAGGCCAGGCAGGAAAATTTGTCGAGGGGACACGCTGACGAAACAGCGCTGGTTCAGGCACGGCGGGCAGTGTTGGAATCGGCAGCGCCGACGAAATCGGCAAAGTCGGCAGAATCGGCAGCGCAGATTTTTCGACGAACATGGGCTGGACGCTGGACTGGCCGGGCCATGCAGGAAAATTCATCGAGGGGACACGCTGACGAAACAGCGCTGGTTCAGGCACGGCGGGCAGTGGTGGAATCGGCAGCGCCGACGAAATCGGCAAAGTCGGCAGAATCGGCAGCGGGTGCTGGCGATGGGTCTGGACGGGCTGGATAGTCCAAGGCTCGACGAGAAAGACTGCTGGTTTAGACACTGGGGCAGTGGCAGCCCGCGGGACAGTGTCGGCAGATTCGGCAGCGCAGATTTGTGCGGCTGCAGGTTCGTCGGGGAAAATCGGCAGCGCAGATTTTGCGACGAACATGGGCTGGGCGATGGACTGTCCAGGCCAGGCAGGAAAATTTGTCGAGGGGACACGCTGACGAAACAGCGCTGGTTCAGGCACGGCGGGCAGTGTTGGAATCGGCAGCGCCGACGAAATCGGCAAAGTCGGCAGAATCGGCAGCGCAGATTTTTCGACGAACACGGGCTGGACGCTGGACTGGCCGGGCCATGCAGGAAAATTCATCGAGGGGACACGCTGACGAAACAGCGCTGGTTCAGGCACGGCGGGCAGTGGTGGAATCGGCAGCGCCGACGAAATCGGCAAAGTCGGCAGAATCGGCAGCGGGTGCTGGCGATGGGTCTGGACGGGCTGGATAGTCCAACGCTCGACGAGAAAGACCGCTGGTTTAGACACTGGGGCAGTGGCAGCCCGCGGGGCAGTGTCGGCAGATTCGGCAGCAGTGTCTGCCGATTCGGCAGCGTTGGCTTGTTGGCGCGGGGGGCCGATGCGAGTGGGGACTTGGGCAGCGGGCAGTGAAAGCAAGAGTTTCCCCGATGCTGCCGGGAAAAACGCTCCCCGGGATGGCCGGGTGAGATGACCCGGCGGCCCGTGACGGGTCATTCAATTCCATGCCCCGTCAACATAACTCCCGATGTACTGTTTGCTTTTTCGGAAGAAGAGATCCATCCCCCCATCCTCGGCCAGCCAAAAACGCTCCAATTAATGGCCGGGTGAGATGACCCGGCGGCCCGCGACGCGTCATTCAAATCACTGCCCTATCGGCTACAACTGCTGATGGGTGGGATTAGAGGCCTGCCATGGTGGTGAGGGGCGGCGAGGACCGTGAAAGCTAGAGTTTTTCAGAGGCTGCCGGGAAAAAGGCCCCTCGGGTGGCGGGGTGCGAGGACCAGGCGCGTCATTCAATTCTCTTCCCTATCAACTTGGCTCCCGTTGGCGGGATTGGAGGCCTACTGTTTGTTACAGGGCTAAAATCGTCAGGGGAAGAGCTGACGAAACAATGCTGGTTTGGATGCAGGGGGTAGTGTTGGAATCGGCAGCGCGAACAAAATCGGCAAAGTCGACAAAAAAGACTGTTGGTCTGGACATCGGGGCAGCGGCAGCCATGCCGACAGGGGGGGAAATCGGCAGCGCAGATTTGTGCAGCTGCAGGTTCGTCGGGGAAATCGGCAGCGCAGATTTTTCGATGAACATGGGCTGGAAGATGGACTGTCCAGGCCAGGCAGGGAAATTCATCAAGGGGACACGCTGACGAAACAGCGCTGGTTTAGACACGGTGGGTGCAGTGTTGGAATCGGCAGCGCCGACGAAATCGGCAAAGTCGGCAGAATCGGCAGCGGGTGCTGGCGATGAGTCTGGACGATTTATAGTCCAGGGCTTGATGGAAAAGACTGTTGGTCCAGACAATGGGGCAGTGGCGGCGCGGATTTGTGCAGCTGCAGGTTCGTCGGGGAAAATCGGCAGCGCAGATTTTTCGACGAACAGGGGCTGGGCGCTGGACTGGCCGGGCCAGGCAGGAAAATTCGTCAGGGGGCCACGCTGACGAAAACAGGGGCTGCGGAGTGGAAAATCGGCAGCGCAGATTTTTCGACGAACAGGGGCTGGACCGGCCGGGCCAGGCAGGAAAATTCGTCAGGGGGGCACGCTGACGAAAAGAGGGGCTGCCGCGTGGAAAATCGGCAGCGCAGATTTTTCGACGAACAGGGGCTGGACTGGCCGGGCCAGGCAGGAAAATTCGTCAGGGGGGCACGCTGACGAAAAGAGGGGCTGCCGCGTGGAAAATCGGCAGCGCAGATTTTTCGACGAACAGGGGCTGGACGCTGGACTGGGCCAGGCAGGAAAATTCGTCAGGGGGCACGCTGACGAAAAGAGGGGCTGCCGCGTGGAAAATCGGCAGCGCAGATTTTTCGACGAACATTCGTCAGGGGGGCACGCTGACGAAAAGAGGGGCTGCCGCGTGGAAAATCGGCAGCGCAGATTTTTCGACGAACATTCGTCAGGGGGGCACGCTGAGGAAAACAGGGGCTGCCGCGTGGAAAATCGGCAGCGCAGATTTTTCGACGAACAGGGGCTGGATGCTGGACCGGCCGGGCCAGGCAGGAAAATTCGTCAGGGGGGCACGCTGACGAAAACAGGGGCTGCGGAGTGGAAAATCGGCAGCGCAGATTTTTCGACGAACAGGGGCTGGACCGGCCGGGCCAGGCAGGAAAATTCGTCAGGGGGGCACGCTGACGAAAAGAGGGGCTGCCGCGTGGAAAATCGGCAGCGCAGATTTTTCGACGAACAGGGGCTGGACGCTGGACTGGGCCAGGCAGGAAAATTCGTCAGGGGGGCACGCTGACGAAAACAGGGGCTGCCGCGTGGAATGGCAGCCTACACGCAGATGCGAATTCGGCAGCGCACGATGGCTTGAGCAGGTCATGGGTTCGACTTGGCGCGATCTGAAACCTGGACGAGGGACTGTCGACGCTGGACGAGCCAGCGCGGTGGCCTGTCGTGCCCCGTTCAGGGGGGGCCTGCCGCGGAGACAGCCCTCGCGGGCTCGACAGCGCAGGCCAGCGTCCCCGACGTCGCTGGCCGCGGCAGGCGAGCTGCCGGGGTTCCCGCATTCCTACAAGAAAACGTCGTGCTTTCCACATGAAACCAATCCAGTAAAATCAGCCATATTTTTATGAGGCTGCCCACTGAATTTGGGGTCATTCCGGGCCGGTTCCTAGTTTTGCGGATTTACTCGATTTCTAATGGTAGGAAAATTAAAACAAATACTTCCCGACCTCGAAAAATTCTGGGAAAATTAATGAAGGTGGATTGGATTTTTGCCAACCTCTGTGCAAAATTTCAGCTCAAAATACCAAGAAATGAATTTTTTAGAGGGGGGGTGACAGCTGGGACCTAGTAGTGTCTCCCCCTGCCAGAGCTGCAATGACACTTATTGCTCTTTAGGGAGCCACCAGGCCGGCGCCCCTCAAAGACCACACGCGCGCGCGCGCCCGCCCGCGCTGGGCGCTGGGGCGCTGGGGCCTGAGGGCCTGGGGCCCTTGGGGGCCCTTGGGCGCTTGGGCGCGCGCGCGCGGCCCCCGCAGCCATGCCGCGCTGCGCGACGCGCGGACAGCCCCTGCTGGCTTGCTCTCTCGCCCGCGGGGGGGCTGCCTTCGGGCCCTGGCCCCCCGCGTTCTGGCCTGCCCCCCGCGTGGGAGAGGCTAGGCGCTGCAGGGGCCAGCCCGACGTCGCTGGCCGCGGCAGGCGACAGCCCGACATCGCTGGCCGCGGCAGGGGCCAGCCCGACGTCGCTGGCCGCGGCAGGCGACAGCCCCTGCTGGCTTGCTCTCTCGCCCGCGGGGGGGCTGCCTTCGGGCCCTGGCCCCCCGCGTTCTGGCCTGCCCCCCGCGTGGGAGAGGCTAGGCGTTGCAGGGGCCAGCACGACGTCGCTGGCCGCGGCAGGCGACAGCCCCTGCTGGCTTGCTCTCTCGCCCGCGGGGGGGCTGCCTTCGGGCCCTGGCCCCCCGCGCTCTGGCCTGCCCCCCGCGTGGGAGAGGCTAGGCGCTGCAGGGGCCAGCCCGACGTCGCTGGCCGCGGCAGGCCCCCCGCCGGGGTTCCCGCATTCCTACAACAAAACGTCGTGCTTTCCACATGAAATCAATCCAGTAAAATCAGCCATATTTTTATGAGGCTGCCCACTGAAT
>NC_084853.1:14717325-14719825 GCF_951802175.1 Populus nigra
AGGAAAATTCATCGAGGGGACACGCTGACGAAACAGCGCTGGTTCAGGCACGGCGGGCAGTGGTGGAATCGGCAGCGCCGACGAAATCGGCAAAGTCGGCAGAATCGGCAGCGGGTGCTGGCGATGGGTCTGGACGGGCTGGATAGTCCAACGCTCGACGAGAAAGACCGCTGGTTTAGACACTGGGGCAGTGGCAGCCCGCGGGGCAGTGTCGGCAGATTCGGCAGCAGTGTCTGCCGATTCGGCAGCGTTGGCTTGTTGGCGCGGGGGGCCGATGCGAGTGGGGACTTGGGCAGCGGGCAGTGAAAGCAAGAGTTTCCCCGATGCTGCCGGGAAAAACGCTCCCCGGGATGGCCGGGTGAGATGACCCGGCGGCCCGTGACGGGTCATTCAATTCCATGCCCCGTCAACATAACTCCCGATGTACTGTTTGCTTTTTCGGAAGAAGAGATCCATCCCCCCATCCTCGGCCAGCCAAAAACGCTCCAATTAATGGCCGGGTGAGATGACCCGGCGGCCCGCGACGCGTCATTCAAATCACTGCCCTATCGGCTACAACTGCTGATGGGTGGGATTAGAGGCCTGCCATGGTGGTGAGGGGCGGCGAGGACCGTGAAAGCTAGAGTTTTTCAGAGGCTGCCGGGAAAAAGGCCCCTCGGGTGGCGGGGTGCGAGGACCAGGCGCGTCATTCAATTCTCTTCCCTATCAACTTGGCTCCCGTTGGCGGGATTGGAGGCCTACTGTTTGTTACAGGGCTAAAATCGTCAGGGGAAGAGCTGACGAAACAATGCTGGTTTGGATGCAGGGGGTAGTGTTGGAATCGGCAGCGCGAACAAAATCGGCAAAGTCGACAAAAAAGACTGTTGGTCTGGACATCGGGGCAGCGGCAGCCATGCCGACAGGGGGGGAAATCGGCAGCGCAGATTTGTGCAGCTGCAGGTTCGTCGGGGAAATCGGCAGCGCAGATTTTTCGATGAACATGGGCTGGAAGATGGACTGTCCAGGCCAGGCAGGGAAATTCATCAAGGGGACACGCTGACGAAACAGCGCTGGTTTAGACACGGTGGGTGCAGTGTTGGAATCGGCAGCGCCGACGAAATCGGCAAAGTCGGCAGAATCGGCAGCGGGTGCTGGCGATGAGTCTGGACGATTTATAGTCCAGGGCTTGATGGAAAAGACTGTTGGTCCAGACAATGGGGCAGTGGCGGCGCGGATTTGTGCAGCTGCAGGTTCGTCGGGGAAAATCGGCAGCGCAGATTTTTCGACGAACAGGGGCTGGGCGCTGGACTGGCCGGGCCAGGCAGGAAAATTCGTCAGGGGGCCACGCTGACGAAAACAGGGGCTGCGGAGTGGAAAATCGGCAGCGCAGATTTTTCGACGAACAGGGGCTGGACCGGCCGGGCCAGGCAGGAAAATTCGTCAGGGGGGCACGCTGACGAAAAGAGGGGCTGCCGCGTGGAAAATCGGCAGCGCAGATTTTTCGACGAACAGGGGCTGGGCGCTGGACTGGCCGGGCCAGGCAGGAAAATTCGTCAGGGGGCCACGCTGACGAAAACAGGGGCTGCGGAGTGGAAAATCGGCAGCGCAGATTTTTCGACGAACAGGGGCTGGACCGGCCGGGCCAGGCAGGAAAATTCGTCAGGGGGGCACGCTGACGAAAAGAGGGGCTGCCGCGTGGAAAATCGGCAGCGCAGATTTTTCGACGAACAGGGGCTGGACTGGCCGGGCCAGGCAGGAAAATTCGTCAGGGGGGCACGCTGACGAAAAGAGGGGCTGCCGCGTGGAAAATCGGCAGCGCAGATTTTTCGACGAACAGGGGCTGGACGCTGGACTGGGCCAGGCAGGAAAATTCGTCAGGGGGCACGCTGACGAAAAGAGGGGCTGCCGCGTGGAAAATCGGCAGCGCAGATTTTTCGACGAACATTCGTCAGGGGGGCACGCTGACGAAAAGAGGGGCTGCCGCGTGGAAAATCGGCAGCGCAGATTTTTCGACGAACATTCGTCAGGGGGGCACGCTGAGGAAAACAGGGGCTGCCGCGTGGAAAATCGGCAGCGCAGATTTTTCGACGAACAGGGGCTGGATGCTGGACCGGCCGGGCCAGGCAGGAAAATTCGTCAGGGGGGCACGCTGACGAAAACAGGGGCTGCGGAGTGGAAAATCGGCAGCGCAGATTTTTCGACGAACAGGGGCTGGACCGGCCGGGCCAGGCAGGAAAATTCGTCAGGGGGGCACGCTGACGAAAAGAGGGGCTGCCGCGTGGAAAATCGGCAGCGCAGATTTTTCGACGAACAGGGGCTGGACGCTGGACTGGGCCAGGCAGGAAAATTCGTCAGGGGGGCACGCTGACGAAAACAGGGGCTGCCGCGTGGAATGGCAGCCTACACGCAGATGCGAATTCGGCAGCGCACGATGGCTTGAGCAGGTCATGGGTTCGACTTGGCGCGATCTGAAACCTGGACGAGGGACTGTCGACGCTGGACGAGCCAGCGCGGTGGCCTG
>NC_084853.1:14729825-14734825 GCF_951802175.1 Populus nigra
AAATCGGCAGCGCAGATTTTTCGACGAACATGGGCTGGACGATGGACTGTCCAGGCCAGGCAGGAAAATTTGTCGAGGGGACACGCTGACGAAACAGCGCTGGTTCAGGCACGGCGGGCAGTGTTGGAATCGGCAGCGCCGACGAAATCGGCAAAGTCGGCAGAATCGGCAGCGCAGATTTTTCGACGAACATGGGCTGGACGCTGGACTGGCCGGGCCATGCAGGAAAATTCATCGAGGGGACACGCTGACGAAACAGCGCTGGTTCAGGCACGGCGGGCAGTGGTGGAATCGGCAGCGCCGACGAAATCGGCAAAGTCGGCAGAATCGGCAGCGGGTGCTGGCGATGGGTCTGGACGGGCTGGATAGTCCAAGGCTCGACGAGAAAGACCGCAGGTTGAGACACTGGGGCAGTGGCAGCCCGCGGGACAGTGTCGGCAGATTCGGCAGCGCAGATTTGTGCGGCTGCAGGTTCGTCGGGGAAAATCGGCAGCGCAGATTTTGCGACGAACATGGGCTGGGCGATGGACTGTCCAGGCCAGGCAGGAAAATTTGTCGAGGGGACACGCTGACGAAACAGCGCTGGTTCAGGCACGGCGGGCAGTGTTGGAATCGGCAGCGCCGACGAAATCGGCAAAGTCGGCAGAATCGGCAGCGCAGATTTTTCGACGAACATGGGCTGGACGCTGGACTGGCCGGGCCATGCAGGAAAATTCATCGAGGGGACACGCTGACGAAACAGCGCTGGTTCAGGCACGGCGGGCAGTGGTGGAATCGGCAGCGCCGACGAAATCGGCAAAGTCGGCAGAATCGGCAGCGGGTGCTGGCGATGGGTCTGGACGGGCTGGATAGTCCAAGGCTCGACGAGAAAGACTGCTGGTTTAGACACTGGGGCAGTGGCAGCCCGCGGGACAGTGTCGGCAGATTCGGCAGCGCAGATTTGTGCGGCTGCAGGTTCGTCGGGGAAAATCGGCAGCGCAGATTTTGCGACGAACATGGGCTGGGCGATGGACTGTCCAGGCCAGGCAGGAAAATTTGTCGAGGGGACACGCTGACGAAACAGCGCTGGTTCAGGCACGGCGGGCAGTGTTGGAATCGGCAGCGCCGACGAAATCGGCAAAGTCGGCAGAATCGGCAGCGCAGATTTTTCGACGAACACGGGCTGGACGCTGGACTGGCCGGGCCATGCAGGAAAATTCATCGAGGGGACACGCTGACGAAACAGCGCTGGTTCAGGCACGGCGGGCAGTGGTGGAATCGGCAGCGCCGACGAAATCGGCAAAGTCGGCAGAATCGGCAGCGGGTGCTGGCGATGGGTCTGGACGGGCTGGATAGTCCAACGCTCGACGAGAAAGACCGCTGGTTTAGACACTGGGGCAGTGGCAGCCCGCGGGGCAGTGTCGGCAGATTCGGCAGCAGTGTCTGCCGATTCGGCAGCGTTGGCTTGTTGGCGCGGGGGGCCGATGCGAGTGGGGACTTGGGCAGCGGGCAGTGAAAGCAAGAGTTTCCCCGATGCTGCCGGGAAAAACGCTCCCCGGGATGGCCGGGTGAGATGACCCGGCGGCCCGTGACGGGTCATTCAATTCCATGCCCCGTCAACATAACTCCCGATGTACTGTTTGCTTTTTCGGAAGAAGAGATCCATCCCCCCATCCTCGGCCAGCCAAAAACGCTCCAATTAATGGCCGGGTGAGATGACCCGGCGGCCCGCGACGCGTCATTCAAATCACTGCCCTATCGGCTACAACTGCTGATGGGTGGGATTAGAGGCCTGCCATGGTGGTGAGGGGCGGCGAGGACCGTGAAAGCTAGAGTTTTTCAGAGGCTGCCGGGAAAAAGGCCCCTCGGGTGGCGGGGTGCGAGGACCAGGCGCGTCATTCAATTCTCTTCCCTATCAACTTGGCTCCCGTTGGCGGGATTGGAGGCCTACTGTTTGTTACAGGGCTAAAATCGTCAGGGGAAGAGCTGACGAAACAATGCTGGTTTGGATGCAGGGGGTAGTGTTGGAATCGGCAGCGCGAACAAAATCGGCAAAGTCGACAAAAAAGACTGTTGGTCTGGACATCGGGGCAGCGGCAGCCATGCCGACAGGGGGGGAAATCGGCAGCGCAGATTTGTGCAGCTGCAGGTTCGTCGGGGAAATCGGCAGCGCAGATTTTTCGATGAACATGGGCTGGAAGATGGACTGTCCAGGCCAGGCAGGGAAATTCATCAAGGGGACACGCTGACGAAACAGCGCTGGTTTAGACACGGTGGGTGCAGTGTTGGAATCGGCAGCGCCGACGAAATCGGCAAAGTCGGCAGAATCGGCAGCGGGTGCTGGCGATGAGTCTGGACGATTTATAGTCCAGGGCTTGATGGAAAAGACTGTTGGTCCAGACAATGGGGCAGTGGCGGCGCGGATTTGTGCAGCTGCAGGTTCGTCGGGGAAAATCGGCAGCGCAGATTTTTCGACGAACAGGGGCTGGGCGCTGGACTGGCCGGGCCAGGCAGGAAAATTCGTCAGGGGGCCACGCTGACGAAAACAGGGGCTGCGGAGTGGAAAATCGGCAGCGCAGATTTTTCGACGAACAGGGGCTGGACCGGCCGGGCCAGGCAGGAAAATTCGTCAGGGGGGCACGCTGACGAAAAGAGGGGCTGCCGCGTGGAAAATCGGCAGCGCAGATTTTTCGACGAACAGGGGCTGGACTGGCCGGGCCAGGCAGGAAAATTCGTCAGGGGGGCACGCTGACGAAAAGAGGGGCTGCCGCGTGGAAAATCGGCAGCGCAGATTTTTCGACGAACAGGGGCTGGACGCTGGACTGGGCCAGGCAGGAAAATTCGTCAGGGGGCACGCTGACGAAAAGAGGGGCTGCCGCGTGGAAAATCGGCAGCGCAGATTTTTCGACGAACATTCGTCAGGGGGGCACGCTGACGAAAAGAGGGGCTGCCGCGTGGAAAATCGGCAGCGCAGATTTTTCGACGAACATTCGTCAGGGGGGCACGCTGAGGAAAACAGGGGCTGCCGCGTGGAAAATCGGCAGCGCAGATTTTTCGACGAACAGGGGCTGGATGCTGGACCGGCCGGGCCAGGCAGGAAAATTCGTCAGGGGGGCACGCTGACGAAAACAGGGGCTGCGGAGTGGAAAATCGGCAGCGCAGATTTTTCGACGAACAGGGGCTGGACCGGCCGGGCCAGGCAGGAAAATTCGTCAGGGGGGCACGCTGACGAAAAGAGGGGCTGCCGCGTGGAAAATCGGCAGCGCAGATTTTTCGACGAACAGGGGCTGGACGCTGGACTGGGCCAGGCAGGAAAATTCGTCAGGGGGGCACGCTGACGAAAACAGGGGCTGCCGCGTGGAATGGCAGCCTACACGCAGATGCGAATTCGGCAGCGCACGATGGCTTGAGCAGGTCATGGGTTCGACTTGGCGCGATCTGAAACCTGGACGAGGGACTGTCGACGCTGGACGAGCCAGCGCGGTGGCCTGTCGTGCCCCGTTCAGGGGGGGCCTGCCGCGGAGACAGCCCTCGCGGGCTCGACAGCGCAGGCCAGCGTCCCCGACGTCGCTGGCCGCGGCAGGCGAGCTGCCGGGGTTCCCGCATTCCTACAAGAAAACGTCGTGCTTTCCACATGAAACCAATCCAGTAAAATCAGCCATATTTTTATGAGGCTGCCCACTGAATTTGGGGTCATTCCGGGCCGGTTCCTAGTTTTGCGGATTTACTCGATTTCTAATGGTAGGAAAATTAAAACAAATACTTCCCGACCTCGAAAAATTCTGGGAAAATTAATGAAGGTGGATTGGATTTTTGCCAACCTCTGTGCAAAATTTCAGCTCAAAATACCAAGAAATGAATTTTTTAGAGGGGGGGTGACAGCTGGGACCTAGTAGTGTCTCCCCCTGCCAGAGCTGCAATGACACTTATTGCTCTTTAGGGAGCCACCAGGCCGGCGCCCCTCAAAGACCACACGCGCGCGCGCGCCCGCCCGCGCTGGGCGCTGGGGCGCTGGGGCCTGAGGGCCTGGGGCCCTTGGGGGCCCTTGGGCGCTTGGGCGCGCGCGCGCGGCCCCCGCAGCCATGCCGCGCTGCGCGACGCGCGGACAGCCCCTGCTGGCTTGCTCTCTCGCCCGCGGGGGGGCTGCCTTCGGGCCCTGGCCCCCCGCGTTCTGGCCTGCCCCCCGCGTGGGAGAGGCTAGGCGCTGCAGGGGCCAGCCCGACGTCGCTGGCCGCGGCAGGCGACAGCCCGACATCGCTGGCCGCGGCAGGGGCCAGCCCGACGTCGCTGGCCGCGGCAGGCGACAGCCCCTGCTGGCTTGCTCTCTCGCCCGCGGGGGGGCTGCCTTCGGGCCCTGGCCCCCCGCGTTCTGGCCTGCCCCCCGCGTGGGAGAGGCTAGGCGCTGCAGGGGCCAGCACGACGTCGCTGGCCGCGGCAGGCGACAGCCCCTGCTGGCTTGCTCTCTCGCCCGCGGGGGGGCTGCCTTCGGGCCCTGGCCCCCCGCGCTCTGGCCTGCCCCCCGCGTGGGAGAGGCTAGGCGCTGCAGGGGCCAGCCCGACGTCGCTGGCCGCGGCAGGCCCCCCGCCGGGGTTCCCGCATTCCTACAACAAAACGTCGTGCTTTCCACATGAAATCAATCCAGTAAAATCAGCCATATTTTTATGAGGCTGCCCACTGAATTTGGGGTCATTCCGAGCCGGTTCCTATTTTTTCCGATTTCCTCGATTTTTAATGGTAGGAAAATAAAAAAAAATACTTCCCGACCTCGAAAAATTCTGGAAAAATTAATAAAGTTGGATTGGATTTTTGCCAACCTCTGTGCAAAATTTCAGCTCAAAATACCAAGAAATGAATTTTTTAGAGGGGGGGTGACAGCTGGGACCTAGTAGTGTCTCCCCCTGCCAGAGCTTCAATGACACTTATTGCTCTTTAGGGGGGTGCCCCCTGACTGGCCATGGGGCGCGCTGGCCTGGCGCCCATAGGCCTGCCGCGGGGGATATGTGGGCTGTTGCTAAACTCGG
>NC_084853.1:14744825-14749825 GCF_951802175.1 Populus nigra
ACACGCTGACGAAACAGCGCTGGTTCAGGCACGGCGGGCAGTGTTGGAATCGGCAGCGCCGACGAAATCGGCAAAGTCGGCAGAATCGGCAGCGCAGATTTTTCGACGAACACGGGCTGGACGCTGGACTGGCCGGGCCATGCAGGAAAATTCATCGAGGGGACACGCTGACGAAACAGCGCTGGTTCAGGCACGGCGGGCAGTGGTGGAATCGGCAGCGCCGACGAAATCGGCAAAGTCGGCAGAATCGGCAGCGGGTGCTGGCGATGGGTCTGGACGGGCTGGATAGTCCAACGCTCGACGAGAAAGACCGCTGGTTTAGACACTGGGGCAGTGGCAGCCCGCGGGGCAGTGTCGGCAGATTCGGCAGCAGTGTCTGCCGATTCGGCAGCGTTGGCTTGTTGGCGCGGGGGGCCGATGCGAGTGGGGACTTGGGCAGCGGGCAGTGAAAGCAAGAGTTTCCCCGATGCTGCCGGGAAAAACGCTCCCCGGGATGGCCGGGTGAGATGACCCGGCGGCCCGTGACGGGTCATTCAATTCCATGCCCCGTCAACATAACTCCCGATGTACTGTTTGCTTTTTCGGAAGAAGAGATCCATCCCCCCATCCTCGGCCAGCCAAAAACGCTCCAATTAATGGCCGGGTGAGATGACCCGGCGGCCCGCGACGCGTCATTCAAATCACTGCCCTATCGGCTACAACTGCTGATGGGTGGGATTAGAGGCCTGCCATGGTGGTGAGGGGCGGCGAGGACCGTGAAAGCTAGAGTTTTTCAGAGGCTGCCGGGAAAAAGGCCCCTCGGGTGGCGGGGTGCGAGGACCAGGCGCGTCATTCAATTCTCTTCCCTATCAACTTGGCTCCCGTTGGCGGGATTGGAGGCCTACTGTTTGTTACAGGGCTAAAATCGTCAGGGGAAGAGCTGACGAAACAATGCTGGTTTGGATGCAGGGGGTAGTGTTGGAATCGGCAGCGCGAACAAAATCGGCAAAGTCGACAAAAAAGACTGTTGGTCTGGACATCGGGGCAGCGGCAGCCATGCCGACAGGGGGGGAAATCGGCAGCGCAGATTTGTGCAGCTGCAGGTTCGTCGGGGAAATCGGCAGCGCAGATTTTTCGATGAACATGGGCTGGAAGATGGACTGTCCAGGCCAGGCAGGGAAATTCATCAAGGGGACACGCTGACGAAACAGCGCTGGTTTAGACACGGTGGGTGCAGTGTTGGAATCGGCAGCGCCGACGAAATCGGCAAAGTCGGCAGAATCGGCAGCGGGTGCTGGCGATGAGTCTGGACGATTTATAGTCCAGGGCTTGATGGAAAAGACTGTTGGTCCAGACAATGGGGCAGTGGCGGCGCGGATTTGTGCAGCTGCAGGTTCGTCGGGGAAAATCGGCAGCGCAGATTTTTCGACGAACAGGGGCTGGGCGCTGGACTGGCCGGGCCAGGCAGGAAAATTCGTCAGGGGGCCACGCTGACGAAAACAGGGGCTGCGGAGTGGAAAATCGGCAGCGCAGATTTTTCGACGAACAGGGGCTGGACCGGCCGGGCCAGGCAGGAAAATTCGTCAGGGGGGCACGCTGACGAAAAGAGGGGCTGCCGCGTGGAAAATCGGCAGCGCAGATTTTTCGACGAACAGGGGCTGGACTGGCCGGGCCAGGCAGGAAAATTCGTCAGGGGGGCACGCTGACGAAAAGAGGGGCTGCCGCGTGGAAAATCGGCAGCGCAGATTTTTCGACGAACAGGGGCTGGACGCTGGACTGGGCCAGGCAGGAAAATTCGTCAGGGGGCACGCTGACGAAAAGAGGGGCTGCCGCGTGGAAAATCGGCAGCGCAGATTTTTCGACGAACATTCGTCAGGGGGGCACGCTGACGAAAAGAGGGGCTGCCGCGTGGAAAATCGGCAGCGCAGATTTTTCGACGAACATTCGTCAGGGGGGCACGCTGAGGAAAACAGGGGCTGCCGCGTGGAAAATCGGCAGCGCAGATTTTTCGACGAACAGGGGCTGGATGCTGGACCGGCCGGGCCAGGCAGGAAAATTCGTCAGGGGGGCACGCTGACGAAAACAGGGGCTGCGGAGTGGAAAATCGGCAGCGCAGATTTTTCGACGAACAGGGGCTGGACCGGCCGGGCCAGGCAGGAAAATTCGTCAGGGGGGCACGCTGACGAAAAGAGGGGCTGCCGCGTGGAAAATCGGCAGCGCAGATTTTTCGACGAACAGGGGCTGGACGCTGGACTGGGCCAGGCAGGAAAATTCGTCAGGGGGGCACGCTGACGAAAACAGGGGCTGCCGCGTGGAATGGCAGCCTACACGCAGATGCGAATTCGGCAGCGCACGATGGCTTGAGCAGGTCATGGGTTCGACTTGGCGCGATCTGAAACCTGGACGAGGGACTGTCGACGCTGGACGAGCCAGCGCGGTGGCCTGTCGTGCCCCGTTCAGGGGGGGCCTGCCGCGGAGACAGCCCTCGCGGGCTCGACAGCGCAGGCCAGCGTCCCCGACGTCGCTGGCCGCGGCAGGCGAGCTGCCGGGGTTCCCGCATTCCTACAAGAAAACGTCGTGCTTTCCACATGAAACCAATCCAGTAAAATCAGCCATATTTTTATGAGGCTGCCCACTGAATTTGGGGTCATTCCGGGCCGGTTCCTAGTTTTGCGGATTTACTCGATTTCTAATGGTAGGAAAATTAAAACAAATACTTCCCGACCTCGAAAAATTCTGGGAAAATTAATGAAGGTGGATTGGATTTTTGCCAACCTCTGTGCAAAATTTCAGCTCAAAATACCAAGAAATGAATTTTTTAGAGGGGGGGTGACAGCTGGGACCTAGTAGTGTCTCCCCCTGCCAGAGCTGCAATGACACTTATTGCTCTTTAGGGAGCCACCAGGCCGGCGCCCCTCAAAGACCACACGCGCGCGCGCGCCCGCCCGCGCTGGGCGCTGGGGCGCTGGGGCCTGAGGGCCTGGGGCCCTTGGGGGCCCTTGGGCGCTTGGGCGCGCGCGCGCGGCCCCCGCAGCCATGCCGCGCTGCGCGACGCGCGGACAGCCCCTGCTGGCTTGCTCTCTCGCCCGCGGGGGGGCTGCCTTCGGGCCCTGGCCCCCCGCGTTCTGGCCTGCCCCCCGCGTGGGAGAGGCTAGGCGCTGCAGGGGCCAGCCCGACGTCGCTGGCCGCGGCAGGCGACAGCCCGACATCGCTGGCCGCGGCAGGGGCCAGCCCGACGTCGCTGGCCGCGGCAGGCGACAGCCCCTGCTGGCTTGCTCTCTCGCCCGCGGGGGGGCTGCCTTCGGGCCCTGGCCCCCCGCGTTCTGGCCTGCCCCCCGCGTGGGAGAGGCTAGGCGCTGCAGGGGCCAGCACGACGTCGCTGGCCGCGGCAGGCGACAGCCCCTGCTGGCTTGCTCTCTCGCCCGCGGGGGGGCTGCCTTCGGGCCCTGGCCCCCCGCGCTCTGGCCTGCCCCCCGCGTGGGAGAGGCTAGGCGCTGCAGGGGCCAGCCCGACGTCGCTGGCCGCGGCAGGCCCCCCGCCGGGGTTCCCGCATTCCTACAACAAAACGTCGTGCTTTCCACATGAAATCAATCCAGTAAAATCAGCCATATTTTTATGAGGCTGCCCACTGAATTTGGGGTCATTCCGAGCCGGTTCCTATTTTTTCCGATTTCCTCGATTTTTAATGGTAGGAAAATAAAAAAAAATACTTCCCGACCTCGAAAAATTCTGGAAAAATTAATAAAGTTGGATTGGATTTTTGCCAACCTCTGTGCAAAATTTCAGCTCAAAATACCAAGAAATGAATTTTTTAGAGGGGGGGTGACAGCTGGGACCTAGTAGTGTCTCCCCCTGCCAGAGCTTCAATGACACTTATTGCTCTTTAGGGGGGTGCCCCCTGACTGGCCATGGGGCGCGCTGGCCTGGCGCCCATAGGCCTGCCGCGGGGGATATGTGGGCTGTTGCTAAACTCGGACTAAGGTGGGGGGCCTCATGGCCCGAAGTATTGCCGGCATCGATGACCCGTTTTCCGGCCGGCGACGACCCGATTCCGGCCACCGTCTTCGGGACCCGCTCCAAGCCGTCGGGCGCGTTGGGGCTGCTTATCCGCGGCGTGGGCGTGGCATTCATTTGCCGTGCTTGTGCCAAGGTGCTGGCAGCTGCTGCGCGGCTGTCTGCTTGCCGCGACGTCACGGCGGCGGTGGCCGCTGCCCCTGCTCGCAAGTCGGAGGCCTGGCCGACGCGGCTGGTGCGGACCGCCGAGCTTGGGGATTGCGAGGAGAGCTCTACGCTGGCGTGGGCGTGGCATTAAATTGCCGTGCGCGCGCCCATGCGTTGGCTCTCCTCGCAATCCCCGACCTCGTGGCGTGACGTGCCCGCTGCCGAGGCCTGGCCTCCGTCTTGCGAGCCGGGGCTGACAGCCCCCCGCATGATTGTCCCTGTCGTTCCCCCCCGCGGCCTGTCCCTTGTCCCTTCGAGATCCTTCGCCTCCGGCTGCGGTGGCAGCTGCCCGTGCTCGCAAGATGGAGGCCTGGCCGACGCGGCTGGTGCGGACCGCCGAGCTTGGGGATTGCGAGGAGAGCTCTATGCTGGCGTGGGCGTGGCATTAAATTGTCGTGCGCGCGCCCATGCGTTGGCTCTCCTCGCAATCCCCGACCTCGTGGCGTGACGTGCCCGCTGCCGAGGCCTGGCCTCCGTCTTGCGAGCCGGGGCAGACAGCCCCCCGCATGATTGTCCCTGTCGTTTCCCCCCGTGGCCTGTCGCTTGTCCCTTCGAGATCCTTCGCGTCCGGCTTGTTGCTTGTCCCTTCGAGATACTTCGCGTCCAGCGGTGCGGGCACGATCTCGCTCGGGTGTTTCCACTTGCTCTCGTGGCCGTGGTTCGCTCGTCGGGATTGTTGTCGCGTGTACGCAGAGTCGCATGAGCGGTAATCGGGCTGTCCGTGTCGGCAGGCTCCGTGCTGGTGCACCGAACTGTCGGCCTGCTGCCCCCATCACTCTCGGCCCAAGGCCCCCTGGGTG
>NC_084853.1:14751301-14753801 GCF_951802175.1 Populus nigra
CGCTGACGAAAAGAGGGGCTGCCGCGTGGAAAATCGGCAGCGCAGATTTTTCGACGAACATTCGTCAGGGGGGCACGCTGACGAAAAGAGGGGCTGCCGCGTGGAAAATCGGCAGCGCAGATTTTTCGACGAACATTCGTCAGGGGGGCACGCTGAGGAAAACAGGGGCTGCCGCGTGGAAAATCGGCAGCGCAGATTTTTCGACGAACAGGGGCTGGATGCTGGACCGGCCGGGCCAGGCAGGAAAATTCGTCAGGGGGGCACGCTGACGAAAAGAGGGGCTGCCGCGTGGAAAATCGGCAGCGCAGATTTTTCGACGAACAGGGGCTGGACTGGCCGGGCCAGGCAGGAAAATTCGTCAGGGGGGCACGCTGACGAAAAGAGGGGCTGCCGCGTGGAAAATCGGCAGCGCAGATTTTTCGACGAACAGGGGCTGGACGCTGGACTGGGCCAGGCAGGAAAATTCGTCAGGGGGGCACGCTGACGAAAACAGGGGCTGCCGCGTGGAATGGCAGCCTACACGCAGATGCGAATTCGGCAGCGCACGATGGCTTGAGCAGGTCATGGGTTCGACTTGGCGCGATCTGAAACCTGGACGAGGGACTGTCGACGCTGGACGAGCCAGCGCGGTGGCCTGTCGTGCCCCGTTCAGGGGGGGCCTGCCGCGGAGACAGCCCTCGCGGGCTCGACAGCGCAGGCCAGCGTCCCCGACGTCGCTGGCCGCGGCAGGCGAGCTGCCGGGGTTCCCGCATTCCTACAAGAAAACGTCGTGCTTTCCACATGAAACCAATCCAGTAAAATCAGCCATATTTTTATGAGGCTGCCCACTGAATTTGGGGTCATTCCGGGCCGGTTCCTAGTTTTGCGGATTTACTCGATTTCTAATGGTAGGAAAATTAAAACAAATACTTCCCGACCTCGAAAAATTCTGGGAAAATTAATGAAGGTGGATTGGATTTTTGCCAACCTCTGTGCAAAATTTCAGCTCAAAATACCAAGAAATGAATTTTTTAGAGGGGGGGTGACAGCTGGGACCTAGTAGTGTCTCCCCCTGCCAGAGCTGCAATGACACTTATTGCTCTTTAGGGAGCCACCAGGCCGGCGCCCCTCAAAGACCACACGCGCGCGCGCGCCCGCCCGCGCTGGGCGCTGGGGCGCTGGGGCCTGAGGGCCTGGGGCCCTTGGGGGCCCTTGGGCGCTTGGGCGCGCGCGCTGCGGCCCCCGCAGCCATGCCGCGCTGCGCGACGCGCGGACAGCCCCTGCTGGCTTGCTCTCTCGCCCGCGGGGGGGCTGCCTTCGGGCCCTGGCCCCCCGCGTTCTGGCCTGCCCCCTGCGTGGGAGAGGCTAGGCGCTGCAGGGGCCAGCCCGACGTCGCTGGCCGCGGCAGGCGACAGCCCGACATCGCTGGCCGCGGCAGGGGCCAGCCCGACGTCGCTGGCCGCGGCAGGCGACAGCCCCTGCTGGCTTGCTCTCTCGCCCGCGGGGGGGCTGCCTTCGGGCCCTGGCCCCCCGCGTTCTGGCCTGCCCCCCGCGTGGGAGAGGCTAGGCGCTGCAGGGGCCAGCCCGACGTCGCTGGCCGCGGCAGGCGACAGCCCCTGCTGGCTTGCTCTCTCGCCCGCGGGGGGGCTGCCTTCGGGCCCTGGCCCCCCGCGCTCTGGCCTGCCCCCCGCGTGGGAGAGGCTAGGCGCTGCAGGGGCCAGCCCGACGTCGCTGGCCGCGGCAGGCGAGCCGCCGGGGTTCCCGCATTCCTACAACAAAACGTCGTGCTTTCCACATGAAATCAATCCAGTAAAATCAGCCATATTTTTATGAGGCTGCCCACTGAATTTGGGGTCATTCCGAGCCGGTTCCTATTTTTTCCGATTTCCTCGATTTTTAATGGTAGGAAAATAAAAAAAAATACTTCCCGACCTCGAAAAATTCTGGAAAAATTAATAAAGTTGGATTGGATTTTTGCCAACCTCTGTGCAAAATTTCAGCTCAAAATACCAAGAAATGAATTTTTTAGAGGGGGGGTGACAGCTGGGACCTAGTAGTGTCTCCCCCTGCCAGAGCTTCAATGACACTTATTGCTCTTTAGGGGGGTGCCCCCTGACTGGCCATGGGGCGCGCTGGCCTGGCGCCCATAGGCCTGCCGCGGGGGATATGTGGGCTGTTGCTAAACTCGGACTAAGGTGGGGGGCCTCATGGCCCGAAGTATTGCCGGCATCGATGACCCGTTTTCCGGCCGGCGACGACCCGATTCCGGCCACCGTCTTCGGGACCCGCTCCAAGCCGTCGGGCGCGTTGGGGCTGCTTATCCGCGGCGTGGGCGTGGCATTCATTTGCCGTGCTTGTGCCAAGGTGCTGGCAGCTGCTGCGCGGCTGTCTGCTTGCCGCGACGTCACGGCGGCGGTGGCCGCTGCCCCTGCTCGCAAGTCGGAGGCCTGGCCGACGTGGCTGGTGCGGACCGCCGAGCTTGGGGATTGCGAGGAGAGCTCTACGCTGGCGTGGGCGTGGC
>NC_084853.1:14763801-14766301 GCF_951802175.1 Populus nigra
CCCGGAGGCCCGCGACGCGTCATTCAAATCACTGCCCTATCGGCTACAACTGCTGATGGGTGGGATTAGAGGCCTGCCATGGTGGTGAGGGGCGGCGAGGACCGTGAAAGCTAGAGTTTTTCAGAGGCTGCCGGGAAAAAGGCCCCTCGGGTGGCGGGGTGCGAGGACCAGGCGCGTCATTCAATTCTCTTCCCTATCAACTTGGCTCCCGTTGGCGGGATTGGAGGCCTACTGTTTGTTACAGGGCTAAAATCGTCAGGGGAAGAGCTGACGAAACAATGCTGGTTTGGATGCAGGGGGTAGTGTTGGAATCGGCAGCGCGGACAAAATCGGCAAAGTCGACAAAAAAGACTGTTGGTCTGGACATCGGGGCAGCGGCAGCCATGCCGACAGGGGGGGAAATCGGCAGCACAGATTTGTGCAGCTGCAGGTTCGTCGGGGAAATCGGCAGCGCAGATTTTTCGATGAACATGGGCTGGAAGATGGACTGTCCAGGCCAGGCAGGGAAATTCGTCAAGGGGACACGCTGACGAAACAGCGCTGGTTCAGGCACGGCGGGCAGTGTTGGAATCGGCAGCGCCGACGAAATCGGCAAAGTCGGCAGAATCGGCAGCGGGTGCTGGCGATGAGTCTGGACGATTTATAGTCCAGGGCTTGATGGAAAAGACTGTTGGTCCAGACAATGGGGCAGTGGCAGCGCGGATTTGTGCAGCTGCAGGTTCGTCGGGGAAAATCGGCAGCGCAGATTTTTCGACGAACAGGGGCTGGGCGCTGGACTGGCCGGGCCAGGCAGGAAAATTCGTCAGGGGGGCACGCTGACGAAAACAGGGGCTGCGGAGTGGAAAATCGGCAGCGCAGATTTTTCGACGAACAGGGGCTGGACCGGCCGGGCCAGGCAGGAAAATTCGTCAGGGGGGCACGCTGACGAAAAGAGGGGCTGCCGCGTGGAAAATCGGCAGCGCAGATTTTTCGACGAACAGGGGCTGGACGCTGGACTGGGCCAGGCAGGAAAATTCGTCAGGGGGCACGCTGACGAAAAGAGGGGCTGCCGCGTGGAAAATCGGCAGCGCAGATTTTTCGACGAACATTCGTCAGGGGGGCACGCTGACGAAAAGAGGGGCTGCCGCGTGGAAAATCGGCAGCGCAGATTTTTCGACGAACATTCGTCAGGGGGGCACGCTGAGGAAAACAGGGGCTGCCGCGTGGAAAATCGGCAGCGCAGATTTTTCGACGAACAGGGGCTGGATGCTGGACCGGCCGGGCCAGGCAGGAAAATTCGTCAGGGGGGCACGCTGACGAAAAGAGGGGCTGCCGCGTGGAAAATCGGCAGCGCAGATTTTTCGACGAACAGGGGCTGGACTGGCCGGGCCAGGCAGGAAAATTCGTCAGGGGGGCACGCTGACGAAAAGAGGGGCTGCCGCGTGGAAAATCGGCAGCGCAGATTTTTCGACGAACAGGGGCTGGACGCTGGACTGGGCCAGGCAGGAAAATTCGTCAGGGGGGCACGCTGACGAAAACAGGGGCTGCCGCGTGGAATGGCAGCCTACACGCAGATGCGAATTCGGCAGCGCACGATGGCTTGAGCAGGTCATGGGTTCGACTTGGCGCGATCTGAAACCTGGACGAGGGACTGTCGACGCTGGACGAGCCAGCGCGGTGGCCTGTCGTGCCCCGTTCAGGGGGGGCCTGCCGCGGAGACAGCCCTCGCGGGCTCGACAGCGCAGGCCAGCGTCCCCGACGTCGCTGGCCGCGGCAGGCGAGCTGCCGGGGTTCCCGCATTCCTACAAGAAAACGTCGTGCTTTCCACATGAAACCAATCCAGTAAAATCAGCCATATTTTTATGAGGCTGCCCACTGAATTTGGGGTCATTCCGGGCCGGTTCCTAGTTTTGCGGATTTACTCGATTTCTAATGGTAGGAAAATTAAAACAAATACTTCCCGACCTCGAAAAATTCTGGGAAAATTAATGAAGGTGGATTGGATTTTTGCCAACCTCTGTGCAAAATTTCAGCTCAAAATACCAAGAAATGAATTTTTTAGAGGGGGGGTGACAGCTGGGACCTAGTAGTGTCTCCCCCTGCCAGAGCTGCAATGACACTTATTGCTCTTTAGGGAGCCACCAGGCCGGCGCCCCTCAAAGACCACACGCGCGCGCGCGCCCGCCCGCGCTGGGCGCTGGGGCGCTGGGGCCTGAGGGCCTGGGGCCCTTGGGGGCCCTTGGGCGCTTGGGCGCAGCGCGCGCGGCCCCCGCAGCCATGCCGCGCTGCGCGACGCGCGGACAGCCCCTGCTGGCTTGCTCTCTCGCCCGCGGGGGGGCTGCCTTCGGGCCCTGGCCCCCCGCGTTCTGGCCTGCCCCCTGCGTGGGAGAGGCTAGGCGCTGCAGGGGCCAGCCCGACGTCGCTGGCCGCGGCAGGCGACAGCCCGACATCGCTGGCCGCGGCAGGGGCCAGCCCGACGTCGCTGGCCGCGGCAGGCGACAGCCCCTGCTGGCTTGCTCTC
>NC_084853.1:14776301-14778801 GCF_951802175.1 Populus nigra
CATGGGCTGGACGCTGGACTGGCCGGGCCATGCAGGAAAATTCATCGAGGGGACACGCTGACGAAACAGCGCTGGTTCAGGCACGGCGGGCAGTGGTGGAATCGGCAGCGCCGACGAAATCGGCAAAGTCGGCAGAATCGGCAGCGGGTGCTGGCGATGGGTCTGGACGGGCTGGATAGTCCAAGGCTCGACGAGAAAGACTGCTGGTTTAGACACTGGGGCAGTGGCAGCCCGCGGGACAGTGTCGGCAGATTCGGCAGCGCAGATTTGTGCGGCTGCAGGTTCGTCGGGGAAAATCGGCAGCGCAGATTTTGCGACGAACATGGGCTGGGCGATGGACTGTCCAGGCCAGGCAGGAAAATTTGTCGAGGGGACACGCTGACGAAACAGCGCTGGTTCAGGCACGGCGGGCAGTGTTGGAATCGGCAGCGCCGACGAAATCGGCAAAGTCGGCAGAATCGGCAGCGCAGATTTTTCGACGAACACGGGCTGGACGGTGGACTGTCCAGGCCAGGCAGGAAAATTCGTCGAGGGGACACGCTGACGAAACAGCGCTGGTTCAGACACGGTGGGCGCAGTGTTGGAATCGGCAGCGCCGAGAAAATCGGCAAAGTCGGCAGAATCGGCAGCAGGTGCTGGCGATGAGTCAGGACGGACTGGATAGTCCAAGGCTCGATGAGAAAGACCGCTGGTTTAGACACTGGGGCAGTGGCAGCCCGCGGGGCAGTGTCGGCAGATTCGGCAGCAGTGTCTGCCGATTCGGCAGCGTTGGCTTGTTGGCGCGGGGGGCCGATTCGAGTGGGGACTTGGGCAGCGGGCAGTGAAAGCAAGAGTTTCCCCGATGCTGCCGGGAAAAACGCTCCCCGGGATGGCCGGGTGAGATGACCCGGCGGCCCGCGACGGGTCATTCAATTCCATGCCCCGTCAACATAACTCCCGATGTACTGTTTGCTTTTTCGGAAGAAGAGATCCATCCCCCCATCCTCGGCCAGCCAAAAACGCTCCAATTAATGGCCGGGTGAGATGACCCGGAGGCCCGCGACGCGTCATTCAAATCACTGCCCTATCGGCTACAACTGCTGATGGGTGGGATTAGAGGCCTGCCATGGTGGTGAGGGGCGGCGAGGACCGTGAAAGCTAGAGTTTTTCAGAGGCTGCCGGGAAAAAGGCCCCTCGGGTGGCGGGGTGCGAGGACCAGGCGCGTCATTCAATTCTCTTCCCTATCAACTT
This sequence comes from Populus nigra, assembly GCF_951802175.1. Taxonomy (NCBI): domain Eukaryota; kingdom Viridiplantae; phylum Streptophyta; class Magnoliopsida; order Malpighiales; family Salicaceae; genus Populus; species Populus nigra. Next base: position 14,777,532 of record NC_084853.1, read on the forward strand.
GGCTCCCGTTGGCGGGATTGGAGGCCTACTGTTTGTTACAGGGCTAAAATCGTCAGGGGAAGAGCTGACGAAACAATGCTGGTTTGGATGCAGGGGGTAGTGTTGGAATCGGCAGCGCGGACAAAATCGGCAAAGTCGACAAAAAAGACTGTTGGTCTGGACATCGGGGCAGCGGCAGCCATGCCGACAGGGGGGGAAATCGGCAGCACAGATTTGTGCAGCTGCAGGTTCGTCGGGGAAATCGGCAGCGCAGATTTTTCGATGAACATGGGCTGGAAGATGGACTGTCCAGGCCAGGCAGGGAAATTCGTCAAGGGGACACGCTGACGAAACAGCGCTGGTTCAGGCACGGCGGGCAGTGTTGGAATCGGCAGCGCCGACGAAATCGGCAAAGTCGGCAGAATCGGCAGCGGGTGCTGGCGATGAGTCTGGACGATTTATAGTCCAGGGCTTGATGGAAAAGACTGTTGGTCCAGACAATGGGGCAGTGGCAGCGCGGATTTGTGCAGCTGCAGGTTCGTCGGGGAAAATCGGCAGCGCAGATTTTTCGACGAACAGGGGCTGGGCGCTGGACTGGCCGGGCCAGGCAGGAAAATTCGTCAGGGGGGCACGCTGACGAAAAGAGGGGCTGCCGCGTGGAAAATCGGCAGCGCAGATTTTTCGACGAACAGGGGCTGGACGCTGGACTGGGCCAGGCAGGAAAATTCGTCAGGGGGGCACGCTGACGAAAACAGGGGCTGCCGCGTGGAATGGCAGCCTACACGCAGATGCGAATTCGGCAGCGCACGATGGCTTGAGCAGGTCATGGGTTCGACTTGGCGCGATCTGAAACCTGGACGAGGGACTGTCGACGCTGGACGAGCCAGCGCGGTGGCCTGTCGTGCCCCGTTCAGGGGGGGCCTGCCGCGGAGACAGCCCTCGCGGGCTCGACAGCGCAGGCCAGCGTCCCCGACGTCGCTGGCCGCGGCAGGCGAGCTGCCGGGGTTCCCGCATTCCTACAAGAAAACGTCGTGCTTTCCACATGAAACCAATCCAGTAAAATCAGCCATATTTTTATGAGGCTGCCCACTGAATTTGGGGTCATTCCGGGCCGGTTCCTAGTTTTGCGGATTTACTCGATTTCTAATGGTAGGAAAATTAAAACAAATACTTCCCGACCTCGAAAAATTCTGGGAAAATTAATGAAGGTGGATTGGATTTTTGCCAACCTCTGTGCAAAATTTCAGCTCAAAATACCAAGAAATGAATTTTTTAGAGGGGGGGTGACAGC
>NC_084853.1:14788801-14793801 GCF_951802175.1 Populus nigra
GCTGGTTTAGACACTGGGGCAGTGGCAGCCCGCGGGACAGTGTCGGCAGATTCGGCAGCGCAGATTTGTGCGGCTGCAGGTTCGTCGGGGAAAATCGGCAGCGCAGATTTTGCGACGAACATGGGCTGGGCGATGGACTGTTCCGGCCTTCGTGCGTGGAAAATTTGTCGAGGGGACACGCTGACGAAACAGCGCTGGTTCAGGCACGGCGGGCAGTGTTGGAATCGGCAGCGCCGACGAAATCGGCAAAGTCGGCAGAATCGGCAGCGCAGATTTTTCGACGAACACGGGCTGGACGGTGGACTGTCCAGGCCAGGCAGGAAAATTTGTCGAGGGGACACGCTGACGAAACAGCGCTGGTTCAGGCACGGCGGGCAGTGTTGGAATCGGCAGCGCCGACGAAATCGGCAAAGTCGGCAGAATCGGCAGCGCAGATTTTTCGACGAACATGGGCTGGACGCTGGACTGGCCGGGCCATGCAGGAAAATTCATCGAGGGGACACGCTGACGAAACAGCGCTGGTTCAGGCACGGCGGGCAGTGGTGGAATCGGCAGCGCCGACGAAATCGGCAAAGTCGGCAGAATCGGCAGCGGGTGCTGGCGATGGGTCTGGACGGGCTGGATAGTCCAAGGCTCGACGAGAAAGACTGCTGGTTTAGACACTGGGGCAGTGGCAGCCCGCGGGACAGTGTCGGCAGATTCGGCAGCGCAGATTTGTGCGGCTGCAGGTTCGTCGGGGAAAATCGGCAGCGCAGATTTTGCGACGAACATGGGCTGGGCGATGGACTGTCCAGGCCAGGCAGGAAAATTTGTCGAGGGGACACGCTGACGAAACAGCGCTGGTTCAGGCACGGCGGGCAGTGTTGGAATCGGCAGCGCCGACGAAATCGGCAAAGTCGGCAGAATCGGCAGCGCAGATTTTTCGACGAACACGGGCTGGACGGTGGACTGTCCAGGCCAGGCAGGAAAATTCGTCGAGGGGACACGCTGACGAAACAGCGCTGGTTCAGACACGGTGGGCGCAGTGTTGGAATCGGCAGCGCCGAGAAAATCGGCAAAGTCGGCAGAATCGGCAGCAGGTGCTGGCGATGAGTCAGGACGGACTGGATAGTCCAAGGCTCGATGAGAAAGACCGCTGGTTTAGACACTGGGGCAGTGGCAGCCCGCGGGGCAGTGTCGGCAGATTCGGCAGCAGTGTCTGCCGATTCGGCAGCGTTGGCTTGTTGGCGCGGGGGGCCGATTCGAGTGGGGACTTGGGCAGCGGGCAGTGAAAGCAAGAGTTTCCCCGATGCTGCCGGGAAAAACGCTCCCCGGGATGGCCGGGTGAGATGACCCGGCGGCCCGCGACGGGTCATTCAATTCCATGCCCCGTCAACATAACTCCCGATGTACTGTTTGCTTTTTCGGAAGAAGAGATCCATCCCCCCATCCTCGGCCAGCCAAAAACGCTCCAATTAATGGCCGGGTGAGATGACCCGGAGGCCCGCGACGCGTCATTCAAATCACTGCCCTATCGGCTACAACTGCTGATGGGTGGGATTAGAGGCCTGCCATGGTGGTGAGGGGCGGCGAGGACCGTGAAAGCTAGAGTTTTTCAGAGGCTGCCGGGAAAAAGGCCCCTCGGGTGGCGGGGTGCGAGGACCAGGCGCGTCATTCAATTCTCTTCCCTATCAACTTGGCTCCCGTTGGCGGGATTGGAGGCCTACTGTTTGTTACAGGGCTAAAATCGTCAGGGGAAGAGCTGACGAAACAATGCTGGTTTGGATGCAGGGGGTAGTGTTGGAATCGGCAGCGCGGACAAAATCGGCAAAGTCGACAAAAAAGACTGTTGGTCTGGACATCGGGGCAGCGGCAGCCATGCCGACAGGGGGGGAAATCGGCAGCACAGATTTGTGCAGCTGCAGGTTCGTCGGGGAAATCGGCAGCGCAGATTTTTCGATGAACATGGGCTGGAAGATGGACTGTCCAGGCCAGGCAGGGAAATTCGTCAAGGGGACACGCTGACGAAACAGCGCTGGTTCAGGCACGGCGGGCAGTGTTGGAATCGGCAGCGCCGACGAAATCGGCAAAGTCGGCAGAATCGGCAGCGGGTGCTGGCGATGAGTCTGGACGATTTATAGTCCAGGGCTTGATGGAAAAGACTGTTGGTCCAGACAATGGGGCAGTGGCAGCGCGGATTTGTGCAGCTGCAGGTTCGTCGGGGAAAATCGGCAGCGCAGATTTTTCGACGAACAGGGGCTGGGCGCTGGACTGGCCGGGCCAGGCAGGAAAATTCGTCAGGGGGGCACGCTGACGAAAACAGGGGCTGCGGAGTGGAAAATCGGCAGCGCAGATTTTTCGACGAACAGGGGCTGGACCGGCCGGGCCAGGCAGGAAAATTCGTCAGGGGGGCACGCTGACGAAAAGAGGGGCTGCCGCGTGGAAAATCGGCAGCGCAGATTTTTCGACGAACAGGGGCTGGACGCTGGACTGGGCCAGGCAGGAAAATTCGTCAGGGGGCACGCTGACGAAAAGAGGGGCTGCCGCGTGGAAAATCGGCAGCGCAGATTTTTCGACGAACATTCGTCAGGGGGGCACGCTGACGAAAAGAGGGGCTGCCGCGTGGAAAATCGGCAGCGCAGATTTTTCGACGAACATTCGTCAGGGGGGCACGCTGAGGAAAACAGGGGCTGCCGCGTGGAAAATCGGCAGCGCAGATTTTTCGACGAACAGGGGCTGGATGCTGGACCGGCCGGGCCAGGCAGGAAAATTCGTCAGGGGGGCACGCTGACGAAAAGAGGGGCTGCCGCGTGGAAAATCGGCAGCGCAGATTTTTCGACGAACAGGGGCTGGACTGGCCGGGCCAGGCAGGAAAATTCGTCAGGGGGGCACGCTGACGAAAAGAGGGGCTGCCGCGTGGAAAATCGGCAGCGCAGATTTTTCGACGAACAGGGGCTGGACGCTGGACTGGGCCAGGCAGGAAAATTCGTCAGGGGGGCACGCTGACGAAAACAGGGGCTGCCGCGTGGAATGGCAGCCTACACGCAGATGCGAATTCGGCAGCGCACGATGGCTTGAGCAGGTCATGGGTTCGACTTGGCGCGATCTGAAACCTGGACGAGGGACTGTCGACGCTGGACGAGCCAGCGCGGTGGCCTGTCGTGCCCCGTTCAGGGGGGGCCTGCCGCGGAGACAGCCCTCGCGGGCTCGACAGCGCAGGCCAGCGTCCCCGACGTCGCTGGCCGCGGCAGGCGAGCTGCCGGGGTTCCCGCATTCCTACAAGAAAACGTCGTGCTTTCCACATGAAACCAATCCAGTAAAATCAGCCATATTTTTATGAGGCTGCCCACTGAATTTGGGGTCATTCCGGGCCGGTTCCTAGTTTTGCGGATTTACTCGATTTCTAATGGTAGGAAAATTAAAACAAATACTTCCCGACCTCGAAAAATTCTGGGAAAATTAATGAAGGTGGATTGGATTTTTGCCAACCTCTGTGCAAAATTTCAGCTCAAAATACCAAGAAATGAATTTTTTAGAGGGGGGGTGACAGCTGGGACCTAGTAGTGTCTCCCCCTGCCAGAGCTGCAATGACACTTATTGCTCTTTAGGGAGCCACCAGGCCGGCGCCCCTCAAAGACCACACGCGCGCGCGCGCCCGCCCGCGCTGGGCGCTGGGGCGCTGGGGCCTGAGGGCCTGGGGCCCTTGGGGGCCCTTGGGCGCGCGCGCGCGCGGCCCCCGCAGCCATGCCGCGCTGCGCGACGCGCGGACAGCCCCTGCTGGCTTGCTCTCTCGCCCGCGGGGGGGCTGCCTTCGGGCCCTGGTCCCCCGCGTTCTGGCCTGCCCCCTGCGTGGGAGAGGCTAGGCGCTGCAGGGGCCAGCCCGACGTCGCTGGCCGCGGCAGGCGACAGCCCGACATCGCTGGCCGCGGCAGGGGCCAGCCCGACGTCGCTGGCCGCGGCAGGCGACAGCCCCTGCTGGCTTGCTCTCTCGCCCGCGGGGGGGCTGCCTTCGGGCCCTGGCCCCCCGCGTTCTGGCCTGCCCCCCGCGTGGGAGAGGCTAGGCGCTGCAGGGGCCAGCCCGACGTCGCTGGCCGCGGCAGGCGACAGCCCCTGCTGGCTTGCTCTCTCGCCCGCGGGGGGGCTGCCTTCGGGCCCTGGCCCCCCGCGCTCTGGCCTGCCCCCCGCGTGGGAGAGGCTAGGCGCTGCAGGGGCCAGCCCGACGTCGCTGGCCGCGGCAGGCGAGCCGCCGGGGTTCCCGCATTCCTACAACAAAACGTCGTGCTTTCCACATGAAATCAATCCAGTAAAATCAGCCATATTTTTATGAGGCTGCCCACTGAATTTGGGGTCATTCCGAGCCGGTTCCTATTTTTTCCGATTTCCTCGATTTTTAATGGTAGGAAAATAAAAAAAAATACTTCCCGACCTCGAAAAATTCTGGAAAAATTAATAAAGTTGGATTGGATTTTTGCCAACCTCTGTGCAAAATTTCAGCTCAAAATACCAAGAAATGAATTTTTTAGAGGGGGGGTGACAGCTGGGACCTAGTAGTGTCTCCCCCTGCCAGAGCTTCAATGACACTTATTGCTCTTTAGGGGGGTGCCCCCTGACTGGCCATGGGGCGCGCTGGCCTGGCGCCCATAGGCCTGCCGCGGGGGATATGTGGGCTGTTGCTAAACTCGGACTAAGGTGGGGGGCCTCATGGCCCGAAGTATTGCCGGCATCGATGACCCGTTTTCCGGCCGGCGACGACCCGATTCCGGCCACCGTCTTCGGGACCCGCTCCAAGCCGTCGGGCGCGTTGGGGCTGCTTATCCGCGGCGTGGGCGTGGCATTCATTTGCCGTGCTTGTGCCAAGGTGCTGGCAGCTGCTGCGCGGCTGTCTGCTTGCCGCGACGTCACGGCGGCGGTGGCCGCTGCCCCTGCTCGCAAGTCGGAGGCCTGGCCGACGTGGCTGGTGCGGACCGCCGAGCTTGGGGATTGCGAGGAGAGCTCTACGCTGGCGTGGGCGTGGCATTAAA
>NC_084853.1:14813801-14816301 GCF_951802175.1 Populus nigra
AGAGGGGCTGCCGCGTGGAAAATCGGCAGCGCAGATTTTTCGACGAACAGGGGCTGGACGCTGGACTGGGCCAGGCAGGAAAATTCGTCAGGGGGCACGCTGACGAAAAGAGGGGCTGCCGCGTGGAAAATCGGCAGCGCAGATTTTTCGACGAACATTCGTCAGGGGGGCACGCTGACGAAAAGAGGGGCTGCCGCGTGGAAAATCGGCAGCGCAGATTTTTCGACGAACATTCGTCAGGGGGGCACGCTGAGGAAAACAGGGGCTGCCGCGTGGAAAATCGGCAGCGCAGATTTTTCGACGAACAGGGGCTGGATGCTGGACCGGCCGGGCCAGGCAGGAAAATTCGTCAGGGGGGCACGCTGACGAAAAGAGGGGCTGCCGCGTGGAAAATCGGCAGCGCAGATTTTTCGACGAACAGGGGCTGGACTGGCCGGGCCAGGCAGGAAAATTCGTCAGGGGGGCACGCTGACGAAAAGAGGGGCTGCCGCGTGGAAAATCGGCAGCGCAGATTTTTCGACGAACAGGGGCTGGACGCTGGACTGGGCCAGGCAGGAAAATTCGTCAGGGGGGCACGCTGACGAAAACAGGGGCTGCCGCGTGGAATGGCAGCCTACACGCAGATGCGAATTCGGCAGCGCACGATGGCTTGAGCAGGTCATGGGTTCGACTTGGCGCGATCTGAAACCTGGACGAGGGACTGTCGACGCTGGACGAGCCAGCGCGGTGGCCTGTCGTGCCCCGTTCAGGGGGGGCCTGCCGCGGAGACAGCCCTCGCGGGCTCGACAGCGCAGGCCAGCGTCCCCGACGTCGCTGGCCGCGGCAGGCGAGCTGCCGGGGTTCCCGCATTCCTACAAGAAAACGTCGTGCTTTCCACATGAAACCAATCCAGTAAAATCAGCCATATTTTTATGAGGCTGCCCACTGAATTTGGGGTCATTCCGGGCCGGTTCCTAGTTTTGCGGATTTACTCGATTTCTAATGGTAGGAAAATTAAAACAAATACTTCCCGACCTCGAAAAATTCTGGGAAAATTAATGAAGGTGGATTGGATTTTTGCCAACCTCTGTGCAAAATTTCAGCTCAAAATACCAAGAAATGAATTTTTTAGAGGGGGGGTGACAGCTGGGACCTAGTAGTGTCTCCCCCTGCCAGAGCTGCAATGACACTTATTGCTCTTTAGGGAGCCACCAGGCCGGCGCCCCTCAAAGACCACACGCGCGCGCGCGCCCGCCCGCGCTGGGCGCTGGGGCGCTGGGGCCTGAGGGCCTGGGGCCCTTGGGGGCCCTTGGGCGCTTGGGCGCGCGCGCGCGGCCCCCGCAGCCATGCCGCGCTGCGCGACGCGCGGACAGCCCCTGCTGGCTTGCTCTCTCGCCCGCGGGGGGGCTGCCTTCGGGCCCTGGCCCCCCGCGTTCTGGCCTGCCCCCTGCGTGGGAGAGGCTAGGCGCTGCAGGGGCCAGCCCGACGTCGCTGGCCGCGGCAGGCGACAGCCCGACATCGCTGGCCGCGGCAGGGGCCAGCCCGACGTCGCTGGCCGCGGCAGGCGACAGCCCCTGCTGGCTTGCTCTCTCGCCCGCGGGGGGGCTGCCTTCGGGCCCTGGCCCCCCGCGTTCTGGCCTGCCCCCCGCGTGGGAGAGGCTAGGCGCTGCAGGGGCCAGCCCGACGTCGCTGGCCGCGGCAGGCGACAGCCCCTGCTGGCTTGCTCTCTCGCCCGCGGGGGGGCTGCCTTCGGGCCCTGGCCCCCCGCGCTCTGGCCTGCCCCCCGCGTGGGAGAGGCTACGCGCTGCAGGGGCCAGCCCGACGTCGCTGGCCGCGGCAGGCGAGCCGCCGGGGTTCCCGCATTCCTACAACAAAACGTCGTGCTTTCCACATGAAATCAATCCAGTAAAATCAGCCATATTTTTATGAGGCTGCCCACTGAATTTGGGGTCATTCCGAGCCGGTTCCTATTTTTTCCGATTTCCTCGATTTTTAATGGTAGGAAAATAAAAAAAAATACTTCCCGACCTCGAAAAATTCTGGAAAAATTAATAAAGTTGGATTGGATTTTTGCCAACCTCTGTGCAAAATTTCAGCTCAAAATACCAAGAAATGAATTTTTTAGAGGGGGGGTGACAGCTGGGACCTAGTAGTGTCTCCCCCTGCCAGAGCTTCAATGACACTTATTGCTCTTTAGGGGGGTGCCCCCTGACTGGCCATGGGGCGCGCTGGCCTGGCGCCCATAGGCCTGCCGCGGGGGATATGTGGGCTGTTGCTAAACTCGGACTAAGGTGGGGGGCCTCATGGCCCGAAGTATTGCCGGCATCGATGACCCGTTTTCCGGCCGGCGACGACCCGATTCCGGCCACCGTCTTCGGGACCCGCTCCAAGCCGTCGGGCGCGTTGGGGCTGCTTATCCGCGGCGTGGGCGTGGCATTCATTTGCCGTGCTTGTGCCAAGGTGCTGGCAGCTGCTGCGCGGCTGTCTGCTTGCCGCGACGTCACGGCGGCGGTGGCCGCTG
>NC_084853.1:14826301-14828801 GCF_951802175.1 Populus nigra
AACTCCCGATGTACTGTTTGCTTTTTCGGAAGAAGAGATCCATCCCCCCATCCTCGGCCAGCCAAAAACGCTCCAATTAATGGCCGGGTGAGATGACCCGGAGGCCCGCGACGCGTCATTCAAATCACTGCCCTATCGGCTACAACTGCTGATGGGTGGGATTAGAGGCCTGCCATGGTGGTGAGGGGCGGCGAGGACCGTGAAAGCTAGAGTTTTTCAGAGGCTGCCGGGAAAAAGGCCCCTCGGGTGGCGGGGTGCGAGGACCAGGCGCGTCATTCAATTCTCTTCCCTATCAACTTGGCTCCCGTTGGCGGGATTGGAGGCCTACTGTTTGTTACAGGGCTAAAATCGTCAGGGGAAGAGCTGACGAAACAATGCTGGTTTGGATGCAGGGGGTAGTGTTGGAATCGGCAGCGCGGACAAAATCGGCAAAGTCGACAAAAAAGACTGTTGGTCTGGACATCGGGGCAGCGGCAGCCATGCCGACAGGGGGGGAAATCGGCAGCACAGATTTGTGCAGCTGCAGGTTCGTCGGGGAAATCGGCAGCGCAGATTTTTCGATGAACATGGGCTGGAAGATGGACTGTCCAGGCCAGGCAGGGAAATTCGTCAAGGGGACACGCTGACGAAACAGCGCTGGTTCAGGCACGGCGGGCAGTGTTGGAATCGGCAGCGCCGACGAAATCGGCAAAGTCGGCAGAATCGGCAGCGGGTGCTGGCGATGAGTCTGGACGATTTATAGTCCAGGGCTTGATGGAAAAGACTGTTGGTCCAGACAATGGGGCAGTGGCAGCGCGGATTTGTGCAGCTGCAGGTTCGTCGGGGAAAATCGGCAGCGCAGATTTTTCGACGAACAGGGGCTGGGCGCTGGACTGGCCGGGCCAGGCAGGAAAATTCGTCAGGGGGGCACGCTGACGAAAACAGGGGCTGCGGAGTGGAAAATCGGCAGCGCAGATTTTTCGACGAACAGGGGCTGGACCGGCCGGGCCAGGCAGGAAAATTCGTCAGGGGGGCACGCTGACGAAAAGAGGGGCTGCCGCGTGGAAAATCGGCAGCGCAGATTTTTCGACGAACAGGGGCTGGACGCTGGACTGGGCCAGGCAGGAAAATTCGTCAGGGGGCACGCTGACGAAAAGAGGGGCTGCCGCGTGGAAAATCGGCAGCGCAGATTTTTCGACGAACATTCGTCAGGGGGGCACGCTGACGAAAAGAGGGGCTGCCGCGTGGAAAATCGGCAGCGCAGATTTTTCGACGAACATTCGTCAGGGGGGCACGCTGAGGAAAACAGGGGCTGCCGCGTGGAAAATCGGCAGCGCAGATTTTTCGACGAACAGGGGCTGGATGCTGGACCGGCCGGGCCAGGCAGGAAAATTCGTCAGGGGGGCACGCTGACGAAAAGAGGGGCTGCCGCGTGGAAAATCGGCAGCGCAGATTTTTCGACGAACAGGGGCTGGACTGGCCGGGCCAGGCAGGAAAATTCGTCAGGGGGGCACGCTGACGAAAAGAGGGGCTGCCGCGTGGAAAATCGGCAGCGCAGATTTTTCGACGAACAGGGGCTGGACGCTGGACTGGGCCAGGCAGGAAAATTCGTCAGGGGGGCACGCTGACGAAAACAGGGGCTGCCGCGTGGAATGGCAGCCTACACGCAGATGCGAATTCGGCAGCGCACGATGGCTTGAGCAGGTCATGGGTTCGACTTGGCGCGATCTGAAACCTGGACGAGGGACTGTCGACGCTGGACGAGCCAGCGCGGTGGCCTGTCGTGCCCCGTTCAGGGGGGGCCTGCCGCGGAGACAGCCCTCGCGGGCTCGACAGCGCAGGCCAGCGTCCCCGACGTCGCTGGCCGCGGCAGGCGAGCTGCCGGGGTTCCCGCATTCCTACAAGAAAACGTCGTGCTTTCCACATGAAACCAATCCAGTAAAATCAGCCATATTTTTATGAGGCTGCCCACTGAATTTGGGGTCATTCCGGGCCGGTTCCTAGTTTTGCGGATTTACTCGATTTCTAATGGTAGGAAAATTAAAACAAATACTTCCCGACCTCGAAAAATTCTGGGAAAATTAATGAAGGTGGATTGGATTTTTGCCAACCTCTGTGCAAAATTTCAGCTCAAAATACCAAGAAATGAATTTTTTAGAGGGGGGGTGACAGCTGGGACCTAGTAGTGTCTCCCCCTGCCAGAGCTGCAATGACACTTATTGCTCTTTAGGGAGCCACCAGGCCGGCGCCCCTCAAAGACCACACGCGCGCGCGCGCCCGCCCGCGCTGGGCGCTGGGGCGCTGGGGCCTGAGGGCCTGGGGCCCTTGGGGGCCCTTGGGCGCGCGCGCGCGGCCCCCGCAGCCATGCCGCGCTGCGCGACGCGCGGACAGCCCCTGCTGGCTTGCTCTCTCGCCCGCGGGGGGGCTGCCTTCGGGCCCTGGCCCCCCGCGTTCTGGCCTGCCCCCTGCGTGGGAGAGGCTAGGCGCTGCAGGGGCCAGCCCGACGTCGCTGGCCGCGGCA
>NC_084853.1:14838801-14841301 GCF_951802175.1 Populus nigra
CTGGTTCAGGCACGGCGGGCAGTGTTGGAATCGGCAGCGCCGACGAAATCGGCAAAGTCGGCAGAATCGGCAGCGCAGATTTTTCGACGAACATGGGCTGGACGCTGGACTGGCCGGGCCATGCAGGAAAATTCATCGAGGGGACACGCTGACGAAACAGCGCTGGTTCAGGCACGGCGGGCAGTGGTGGAATCGGCAGCGCCGACGAAATCGGCAAAGTCGGCAGAATCGGCAGCGGGTGCTGGCGATGGGTCTGGACGGGCTGGATAGTCCAAGGCTCGACGAGAAAGACTGCTGGTTTAGACACTGGGGCAGTGGCAGCCCGCGGGACAGTGTCGGCAGATTCGGCAGCGCAGATTTGTGCGGCTGCAGGTTCGTCGGGGAAAATCGGCAGCGCAGATTTTGCGACGAACATGGGCTGGGCGATGGACTGTCCAGGCCAGGCAGGAAAATTTGTCGAGGGGACACGCTGACGAAACAGCGCTGGTTCAGGCACGGCGGGCAGTGTTGGAATCGGCAGCGCCGACGAAATCGGCAAAGTCGGCAGAATCGGCAGCGCAGATTTTTCGACGAACACGGGCTGGACGGTGGACTGTCCAGGCCAGGCAGGAAAATTCGTCGAGGGGACACGCTGACGAAACAGCGCTGGTTCAGACACGGTGGGCGCAGTGTTGGAATCGGCAGCGCCGAGAAAATCGGCAAAGTCGGCAGAATCGGCAGCAGGTGCTGGCGATGAGTCAGGACGGACTGGATAGTCCAAGGCTCGATGAGAAAGACCGCTGGTTTAGACACTGGGGCAGTGGCAGCCCGCGGGGCAGTGTCGGCAGATTCGGCAGCAGTGTCTGCCGATTCGGCAGCGTTGGCTTGTTGGCGCGGGGGGCCGATTCGAGTGGGGACTTGGGCAGCGGGCAGTGAAAGCAAGAGTTTCCCCGATGCTGCCGGGAAAAACGCTCCCCGGGATGGCCGGGTGAGATGACCCGGCGGCCCGCGACGGGTCATTCAATTCCATGCCCCGTCAACATAACTCCCGATGTACTGTTTGCTTTTTCGGAAGAAGAGATCCATCCCCCCATCCTCGGCCAGCCAAAAACTCTCCAATTAATGGCCGGGTGAGATGACCCGGAGGCCCGCGACGCGTCATTCAAATCACTGCCCTATCGGCTACAACTGCTGATGGGTGGGATTAGAGGCCTGCCATGGTGGTGAGGGGCGGCGAGGACCGTGAAAGCTAGAGTTTTTCAGAGGCTGCCGGGAAAAAGGCCCCTCGGGTGGCGGGGTGCGAGGACCAGGCGCGTCATTCAATTCTCTTCCCTATCAACTTGGCTCCCGTTGGCGGGATTGGAGGCCTACTGTTTGTTACAGGGCTAAAATCGTCAGGGGAAGAGCTGACGAAACAATGCTGGTTTGGATGCAGGGGGTAGTGTTGGAATCGGCAGCGCGGACAAAATCGGCAAAGTCGACAAAAAAGACTGTTGGTCTGGACATCGGGGCAGCGGCAGCCATGCCGACAGGGGGGGAAATCGGCAGCACAGATTTGTGCAGCTGCAGGTTCGTCGGGGAAATCGGCAGCGCAGATTTTTCGATGAACATGGGCTGGAAGATGGACTGTCCAGGCCAGGCAGGGAAATTCGTCAAGGGGACACGCTGACGAAACAGCGCTGGTTCAGGCACGGCGGGCAGTGTTGGAATCGGCAGCGCCGACGAAATCGGCAAAGTCGGCAGAATCGGCAGCGGGTGCTGGCGATGAGTCTGGACGATTTATAGTCCAGGGCTTGATGGAAAAGACTGTTGGTCCAGACAATGGGGCAGTGGCAGCGCGGATTTGTGCAGCTGCAGGTTCGTCGGGGAAAATCGGCAGCGCAGATTTTTCGACGAACAGGGGCTGGGCGCTGGACTGGCCGGGCCAGGCAGGAAAATTCGTCAGGGGGGCACGCTGACGAAAACAGGGGCTGCGGAGTGGAAAATCGGCAGCGCAGATTTTTCGACGAACAGGGGCTGGACCGGCCGGGCCAGGCAGGAAAATTCGTCAGGGGGGCACGCTGACGAAAAGAGGGGCTGCCGCGTGGAAAATCGGCAGCGCAGATTTTTCGACGAACAGGGGCTGGACGCTGGACTGGGCCAGGCAGGAAAATTCGTCAGGGGGCACGCTGACGAAAAGAGGGGCTGCCGCGTGGAAAATCGGCAGCGCAGATTTTTCGACGAACATTCGTCAGGGGGGCACGCTGACGAAAAGAGGGGCTGCCGCGTGGAAAATCGGCAGCGCAGATTTTTCGACGAACATTCGTCAGGGGGGCACGCTGAGGAAAACAGGGGCTGCCGCGTGGAAAATCGGCAGCGCAGATTTTTCGACGAACAGGGGCTGGATGCTGGACCGGCCGGGCCAGGCAGGAAAATTCGTCAGGGGGGCACGCTGACGAAAAGAGGGGCTGCCGCGTGGAAAATCGGCAGCGCAGATTTTTCGACGAACAGGGGCTGGACTGGCCGGGCCAGGCAGGAAAAT
>NC_084853.1:14851301-14856301 GCF_951802175.1 Populus nigra
GCCGGGCCATGCAGGAAAATTCATCGAGGGGACACGCTGAAGAAACAGCGCTGGTTTAGACACGGTGGGCGCAGTGTTGGAATCGGCAGCGCCGATGAAACCGGCAAAGTCGGCAGAATTGGCAGCGGGTGCTGGCGATGGGTCTGGACGGGCTGGATAGTCCAAGGCTCGACGAGAAAGACCGCAGGTTGAGACACTGGGGCAGTGGCAGCCCGCGGGACAGTGTTGGCAGATTCGGCAGCGCAGATTTGTGCGGCTGCAGGTTCGTCGGGGAAAATCGGCAGCGCAGATTTTTCGACGAGCATGGGCTGGACGATGGACTGTCCAGGCCAGGCAGGAAAATTTGTCGAGGGGACACGCTGACGAAACAGCGCTGGTTCAGGCACGGCGGGCAGTGTTGGAATCGGCAGCGCCGACGAAATCGGCAAAGTCGGCAGAATCGGCAGCGCAGATTTTTCGACGAACATGGGCTGGACGCTGGACTGGCCGGGCCATGCAGGAAAATTCATCGAGGGGACACGCTGACGAAACAGCGCTGGTTCAGGCACGGCGGGCAGTGGTGGAATCGGCAGCGCCGACGAAATCGGCAAAGTCGGCAGAATCGGCAGCGGGTGCTGGCGATGGGTCTGGACGGGCTGGATAGTCCAAGGCTCGACGAGAAAGACTGCTGGTTTAGACACTGGGGCAGTGGCAGCCCGCGGGACAGTGTCGGCAGATTCGGCAGCGCAGATTTGTGCGGCTGCAGGTTCGTCGGGGAAAATCGGCAGCGCAGATTTTGCGACGAACATGGGCTGGGCGATGGACTGTTCCGGCCTTCGTGCGTGGAAAATTTGTCGAGGGGACACGCTGACGAAACAGCGCTGGTTCAGGCACGGCGGGCAGTGTTGGAATCGGCAGCGCCGACGAAATCGGCAAAGTCGGCAGAATCGGCAGCGCAGATTTTTCGACGAACACGGGCTGGACGGTGGACTGTCCAGGCCAGGCAGGAAAATTTGTCGAGGGGACACGCTGACGAAACAGCGCTGGTTCAGGCACGGCGGGCAGTGTTGGAATCGGCAGCGCCGACGAAATCGGCAAAGTCGGCAGAATCGGCAGCGCAGATTTTTCGACGAACATGGGCTGGACGCTGGACTGGCCGGGCCATGCAGGAAAATTCATCGAGGGGACACGCTGACGAAACAGCGCTGGTTCAGGCACGGCGGGCAGTGGTGGAATCGGCAGCGCCGACGAAATCGGCAAAGTCGGCAGAATCGGCAGCGGGTGCTGGCGATGGGTCTGGACGGGCTGGATAGTCCAAGGCTCGACGAGAAAGACTGCTGGTTTAGACACTGGGGCAGTGGCAGCCCGCGGGACAGTGTCGGCAGATTCGGCAGCGCAGATTTGTGCGGCTGCAGGTTCGTCGGGGAAAATCGGCAGCGCAGATTTTGCGACGAACATGGGCTGGGCGATGGACTGTCCAGGCCAGGCAGGAAAATTTGTCGAGGGGACACGCTGACGAAACAGCGCTGGTTCAGGCACGGCGGGCAGTGTTGGAATCGGCAGCGCCGACGAAATCGGCAAAGTCGGCAGAATCGGCAGCGCAGATTTTTCGACGAACACGGGCTGGACGGTGGACTGTCCAGGCCAGGCAGGAAAATTCGTCGAGGGGACACGCTGACGAAACAGCGCTGGTTCAGACACGGTGGGCGCAGTGTTGGAATCGGCAGCGCCGAGAAAATCGGCAAAGTCGGCAGAATCGGCAGCAGGTGCTGGCGATGAGTCAGGACGGACTGGATAGTCCAAGGCTCGATGAGAAAGACCGCTGGTTTAGACACTGGGGCAGTGGCAGCCCGCGGGGCAGTGTCGGCAGATTCGGCAGCAGTGTCTGCCGATTCGGCAGCGTTGGCTTGTTGGCGCGGGGGGCCGATTCGAGTGGGGACTTGGGCAGCGGGCAGTGAAAGCAAGAGTTTCCCCGATGCTGCCGGGAAAAACGCTCCCCGGGATGGCCGGGTGAGATGACCCGGCGGCCCGCGACGGGTCATTCAATTCCATGCCCCGTCAACATAACTCCCGATGTACTGTTTGCTTTTTCGGAAGAAGAGATCCATCCCCCCATCCTCGGCCAGCCAAAAACGCTCCAATTAATGGCCGGGTGAGATGACCCGGAGGCCCGCGACGCGTCATTCAAATCACTGCCCTATCGGCTACAACTGCTGATGGGTGGGATTAGAGGCCTGCCATGGTGGTGAGGGGCGGCGAGGACCGTGAAAGCTAGAGTTTTTCAGAGGCTGCCGGGAAAAAGGCCCCTCGGGTGGCGGGGTGCGAGGACCAGGCGCGTCATTCAATTCTCTTCCCTATCAACTTGGCTCCCGTTGGCGGGATTGGAGGCCTACTGTTTGTTACAGGGCTAAAATCGTCAGGGGAAGAGCTGACGAAACAATGCTGGTTTGGATGCAGGGGGTAGTGTTGGAATCGGCAGCGCGGACAAAATCGGCAAAGTCGACAAAAAAGACTGTTGGTCTGGACATCGGGGCAGCGGCAGCCATGCCGACAGGGGGGGAAATCGGCAGCACAGATTTGTGCAGCTGCAGGTTCGTCGGGGAAATCGGCAGCGCAGATTTTTCGATGAACATGGGCTGGAAGATGGACTGTCCAGGCCAGGCAGGGAAATTCGTCAAGGGGACACGCTGACGAAACAGCGCTGGTTCAGGCACGGCGGGCAGTGTTGGAATCGGCAGCGCCGACGAAATCGGCAAAGTCGGCAGAATCGGCAGCGGGTGCTGGCGATGAGTCTGGACGATTTATAGTCCAGGGCTTGATGGAAAAGACTGTTGGTCCAGACAATGGGGCAGTGGCAGCGCGGATTTGTGCAGCTGCAGGTTCGTCGGGGAAAATCGGCAGCGCAGATTTTTCGACGAACAGGGGCTGGGCGCTGGACTGGCCGGGCCAGGCAGGAAAATTCGTCAGGGGGGCACGCTGACGAAAACAGGGGCTGCGGAGTGGAAAATCGGCAGCGCAGATTTTTCGACGAACAGGGGCTGGACCGGCCGGGCCAGGCAGGAAAATTCGTCAGGGGGGCACGCTGACGAAAAGAGGGGCTGCCGCGTGGAAAATCGGCAGCGCAGATTTTTCGACGAACAGGGGCTGGACGCTGGACTGGGCCAGGCAGGAAAATTCGTCAGGGGGCACGCTGACGAAAAGAGGGGCTGCCGCGTGGAAAATCGGCAGCGCAGATTTTTCGACGAACATTCGTCAGGGGGGCACGCTGACGAAAAGAGGGGCTGCCGCGTGGAAAATCGGCAGCGCAGATTTTTCGACGAACATTCGTCAGGGGGGCACGCTGAGGAAAACAGGGGCTGCCGCGTGGAAAATCGGCAGCGCAGATTTTTCGACGAACAGGGGCTGGATGCTGGACCGGCCGGGCCAGGCAGGAAAATTCGTCAGGGGGGCACGCTGACGAAAAGAGGGGCTGCCGCGTGGAAAATCGGCAGCGCAGATTTTTCGACGAACAGGGGCTGGACTGGCCGGGCCAGGCAGGAAAATTCGTCAGGGGGGCACGCTGACGAAAAGAGGGGCTGCCGCGTGGAAAATCGGCAGCGCAGATTTTTCGACGAACAGGGGCTGGACGCTGGACTGGGCCAGGCAGGAAAATTCGTCAGGGGGGCACGCTGACGAAAACAGGGGCTGCCGCGTGGAATGGCAGCCTACACGCAGATGCGAATTCGGCAGCGCACGATGGCTTGAGCAGGTCATGGGTTCGACTTGGCGCGATCTGAAACCTGGACGAGGGACTGTCGACGCTGGACGAGCCAGCGCGGTGGCCTGTCGTGCCCCGTTCAGGGGGGGCCTGCCGCGGAGACAGCCCTCGCGGGCTCGACAGCGCAGGCCAGCGTCCCCGACGTCGCTGGCCGCGGCAGGCGAGCTGCCGGGGTTCCCGCATTCCTACAAGAAAACGTCGTGCTTTCCACATGAAACCAATCCAGTAAAATCAGCCATATTTTTATGAGGCTGCCCACTGAATTTGGGGTCATTCCGGGCCGGTTCCTAGTTTTGCGGATTTACTCGATTTCTAATGGTAGGAAAATTAAAACAAATACTTCCCGACCTCGAAAAATTCTGGGAAAATTAATGAAGGTGGATTGGATTTTTGCCAACCTCTGTGCAAAATTTCAGCTCAAAATACCAAGAAATGAATTTTTTAGAGGGGGGGTGACAGCTGGGACCTAGTAGTGTCTCCCCCTGCCAGAGCTGCAATGACACTTATTGCTCTTTAGGGAGCCACCAGGCCGGCGCCCCTCAAAGACCACACGCGCGCGCGCGCCCGCCCGCGCTGGGCGCTGGGGCGCTGGGGCCTGAGGGCCTGGGGCCCTTGGGGGCCCTTGGGCGCGCGCGCGCGCGCGCCCCCGCAGCCATGCCGCGCTGCGCGACGCGCGGACAGCCCCTGCTGGCTTGCTCTCTCGCCCGCGGGGGGGCTGCCTTCGGGCCCTGGTCCCCCGCGTTCTGGCCTGCCCCCTGCGTGGGAGAGGCTAGGCGCTGCAGGGGCCAGCCCGACGTCGCTGGCCGCGGCAGGCGACAGCCCGACATCGCTGGCCGCGGCAGGGGCCAGCCCGACGTCGCTGGCCGCGGCAGGCGACAGCCCCTGCTGGCTTGCTCTCTCGCCCGCGGGGGGGCTGCCTTCGGGCCCTGGCCCCCCGCGTTCTGGCCTGCCCCCCGCGTGGGAGAGGCTAGGCGCTGCAGGGGCCAGCCCGACGTCGCTGGCCGCGGCAGGCGACAGCCCCTGCTGGCTTGCTCTCTCGCCCGCGGGGGGGCTGCCTTCGGGCCCTGGCCCCCCGCGCTCTGGCCTGCCCCCCGCGTGGGAGAGGCTAGGCGCTGCAGGGGCCAGCCCGACGTCGCTGGCCGCGGCAGGCGAGCCGCCGGGGTTCCCGCATTCCTACAACAAAACGTCGTGCTTTCCACATGAAATCAATCCAGTAAAATCAGCCATATTTTTATGAGGCTGCCCACTGAATTTGGGGTCATTC
>NC_084853.1:14866301-14868801 GCF_951802175.1 Populus nigra
AGTTTTTCAGAGGCTGCCGGGAAAAAGGCCCCTCGGGTGGCGGGGTGCGAGGACCAGGCGCGTCATTCAATTCTCTTCCCTATCAACTTGGCTCCCGTTGGCGGGATTGGAGGCCTACTGTTTGTTACAGGGCTAAAATCGTCAGGGGAAGAGCTGACGAAACAATGCTGGTTTGGATGCAGGGGGTAGTGTTGGAATCGGCAGCGCGGACAAAATCGGCAAAGTCGACAAAAAAGACTGTTGGTCTGGACATCGGGGCAGCGGCAGCCATGCCGACAGGGGGGGAAATCGGCAGCACAGATTTGTGCAGCTGCAGGTTCGTCGGGGAAATCGGCAGCGCAGATTTTTCGATGAACATGGGCTGGAAGATGGACTGTCCAGGCCAGGCAGGGAAATTCGTCAAGGGGACACGCTGACGAAACAGCGCTGGTTCAGGCACGGCGGGCAGTGTTGGAATCGGCAGCGCCGACGAAATCGGCAAAGTCGGCAGAATCGGCAGCGGGTGCTGGCGATGAGTCTGGACGATTTATAGTCCAGGGCTTGATGGAAAAGACTGTTGGTCCAGACAATGGGGCAGTGGCAGCGCGGATTTGTGCAGCTGCAGGTTCGTCGGGGAAAATCGGCAGCGCAGATTTTTCGACGAACAGGGGCTGGGCGCTGGACTGGCCGGGCCAGGCAGGAAAATTCGTCAGGGGGGCACGCTGACGAAAACAGGGGCTGCGGAGTGGAAAATCGGCAGCGCAGATTTTTCGACGAACAGGGGCTGGACCGGCCGGGCCAGGCAGGAAAATTCGTCAGGGGGGCACGCTGACGAAAAGAGGGGCTGCCGCGTGGAAAATCGGCAGCGCAGATTTTTCGACGAACAGGGGCTGGACGCTGGACTGGGCCAGGCAGGAAAATTCGTCAGGGGGCACGCTGACGAAAAGAGGGGCTGCCGCGTGGAAAATCGGCAGCGCAGATTTTTCGACGAACATTCGTCAGGGGGGCACGCTGACGAAAAGAGGGGCTGCCGCGTGGAAAATCGGCAGCGCAGATTTTTCGACGAACATTCGTCAGGGGGGCACGCTGAGGAAAACAGGGGCTGCCGCGTGGAAAATCGGCAGCGCAGATTTTTCGACGAACAGGGGCTGGATGCTGGACCGGCCGGGCCAGGCAGGAAAATTCGTCAGGGGGGCACGCTGACGAAAAGAGGGGCTGCCGCGTGGAAAATCGGCAGCGCAGATTTTTCGACGAACAGGGGCTGGACTGGCCGGGCCAGGCAGGAAAATTCGTCAGGGGGGCACGCTGACGAAAAGAGGGGCTGCCGCGTGGAAAATCGGCAGCGCAGATTTTTCGACGAACAGGGGCTGGACGCTGGACTGGGCCAGGCAGGAAAATTCGTCAGGGGGGCACGCTGACGAAAACAGGGGCTGCCGCGTGGAATGGCAGCCTACACGCAGATGCGAATTCGGCAGCGCACGATGGCTTGAGCAGGTCATGGGTTCGACTTGGCGCGATCTGAAACCTGGACGAGGGACTGTCGACGCTGGACGAGCCAGCGCGGTGGCCTGTCGTGCCCCGTTCAGGGGGGGCCTGCCGCGGAGACAGCCCTCGCGGGCTCGACAGCGCAGGCCAGCGTCCCCGACGTCGCTGGCCGCGGCAGGCGAGCTGCCGGGGTTCCCGCATTCCTACAAGAAAACGTCGTGCTTTCCACATGAAACCAATCCAGTAAAATCAGCCATATTTTTATGAGGCTGCCCACTGAATTTGGGGTCATTCCGGGCCGGTTCCTAGTTTTGCGGATTTACTCGATTTCTAATGGTAGGAAAATTAAAACAAATACTTCCCGACCTCGAAAAATTCTGGGAAAATTAATGAAGGTGGATTGGATTTTTGCCAACCTCTGTGCAAAATTTCAGCTCAAAATACCAAGAAATGAATTTTTTAGAGGGGGGGTGACAGCTGGGACCTAGTAGTGTCTCCCCCTGCCAGAGCTGCAATGACACTTATTGCTCTTTAGGGAGCCACCAGGCCGGCGCCCCTCAAAGACCACACGCGCGCGCGCGCCCGCCCGCGCTGGGCGCTGGGGCGCTGGGGCCTGAGGGCCTGGGGCCCTTGGGGGCCCTTGGGCGCTTGGGCGCGCGCTGCGCGCGGCCCCCGCAGCCATGCCGCGCTGCGCGACGCGCGGACAGCCCCTGCTGGCTTGCTCTCTCGCCCGCGGGGGGGCTGCCTTCGGGCCCTGGCCCCCCGCGTTCTGGCCTGCCCCCTGCGTGGGAGAGGCTAGGCGCTGCAGGGGCCAGCCCGACGTCGCTGGCCGCGGCAGGCGACAGCCCGACATCGCTGGCCGCGGCAGGGGCCAGCCCGACGTCGCTGGCCGCGGCAGGCGACAGCCCCTGCTGGCTTGCTCTCTCGCCCGCGGGGGGGCTGCCTTCGGGCCCTGGCCCCCCGCGTTCTGGCCTGCCCCCCGCGTGGGAGAGGCTAGGCGCTGCAGGGGCCAGCCCGACGTCGCTGGCCGCGGCAG
>NC_084853.1:14878801-14883352 GCF_951802175.1 Populus nigra
CGACGAAATCGGCAAAGTCGGCAGAATCGGCAGCGGGTGCTGGCGATGGGTCTGGACGGGCTGGATAGTCCAAGGCTCGACGAGAAAGACTGCTGGTTTAGACACTGGGGCAGTGGCAGCCCGCGGGACAGTGTCGGCAGATTCGGCAGCGCAGATTTGTGCGGCTGCAGGTTCGTCGGGGAAAATCGGCAGCGCAGATTTTGCGACGAACATGGGCTGGGCGATGGACTGTCCAGGCCAGGCAGGAAAATTTGTCGAGGGGACACGCTGACGAAACAGCGCTGGTTCAGGCACGGCGGGCAGTGTTGGAATCGGCAGCGCCGACGAAATCGGCAAAGTCGGCAGAATCGGCAGCGCAGATTTTTCGACGAACACGGGCTGGACGGTGGACTGTCCAGGCCAGGCAGGAAAATTCGTCGAGGGGACACGCTGACGAAACAGCGCTGGTTCAGACACGGTGGGCGCAGTGTTGGAATCGGCAGCGCCGAGAAAATCGGCAAAGTCGGCAGAATCGGCAGCAGGTGCTGGCGATGAGTCAGGACGGACTGGATAGTCCAAGGCTCGATGAGAAAGACCGCTGGTTTAGACACTGGGGCAGTGGCAGCCCGCGGGGCAGTGTCGGCAGATTCGGCAGCAGTGTCTGCCGATTCGGCAGCGTTGGCTTGTTGGCGCGGGGGGCCGATTCGAGTGGGGACTTGGGCAGCGGGCAGTGAAAGCAAGAGTTTCCCCGATGCTGCCGGGAAAAACGCTCCCCGGGATGGCCGGGTGAGATGACCCGGCGGCCCGCGACGGGTCATTCAATTCCATGCCCCGTCAACATAACTCCCGATGTACTGTTTGCTTTTTCGGAAGAAGAGATCCATCCCCCCATCCTCGGCCAGCCAAAAACGCTCCAATTAATGGCCGGGTGAGATGACCCGGAGGCCCGCGACGCGTCATTCAAATCACTGCCCTATCGGCTACAACTGCTGATGGGTGGGATTAGAGGCCTGCCATGGTGGTGAGGGGCGGCGAGGACCGTGAAAGCTAGAGTTTTTCAGAGGCTGCCGGGAAAAAGGCCCCTCGGGTGGCGGGGTGCGAGGACCAGGCGCGTCATTCAATTCTCTTCCCTATCAACTTGGCTCCCGTTGGCGGGATTGGAGGCCTACTGTTTGTTACAGGGCTAAAATCGTCAGGGGAAGAGCTGACGAAACAATGCTGGTTTGGATGCAGGGGGTAGTGTTGGAATCGGCAGCGCGGACAAAATCGGCAAAGTCGACAAAAAAGACTGTTGGTCTGGACATCGGGGCAGCGGCAGCCATGCCGACAGGGGGGGAAATCGGCAGCACAGATTTGTGCAGCTGCAGGTTCGTCGGGGAAATCGGCAGCGCAGATTTTTCGATGAACATGGGCTGGAAGATGGACTGTCCAGGCCAGGCAGGGAAATTCGTCAAGGGGACACGCTGACGAAACAGCGCTGGTTCAGGCACGGCGGGCAGTGTTGGAATCGGCAGCGCCGACGAAATCGGCAAAGTCGGCAGAATCGGCAGCGGGTGCTGGCGATGAGTCTGGACGATTTATAGTCCAGGGCTTGATGGAAAAGACTGTTGGTCCAGACAATGGGGCAGTGGCAGCGCGGATTTGTGCAGCTGCAGGTTCGTCGGGGAAAATCGGCAGCGCAGATTTTTCGACGAACAGGGGCTGGGCGCTGGACTGGCCGGGCCAGGCAGGAAAATTCGTCAGGGGGGCACGCTGACGAAAACAGGGGCTGCGGAGTGGAAAATCGGCAGCGCAGATTTTTCGACGAACAGGGGCTGGACCGGCCGGGCCAGGCAGGAAAATTCGTCAGGGGGGCACGCTGACGAAAAGAGGGGCTGCCGCGTGGAAAATCGGCAGCGCAGATTTTTCGACGAACAGGGGCTGGACGCTGGACTGGGCCAGGCAGGAAAATTCGTCAGGGGGCACGCTGACGAAAAGAGGGGCTGCCGCGTGGAAAATCGGCAGCGCAGATTTTTCGACGAACATTCGTCAGGGGGGCACGCTGACGAAAAGAGGGGCTGCCGCGTGGAAAATCGGCAGCGCAGATTTTTCGACGAACATTCGTCAGGGGGGCACGCTGAGGAAAACAGGGGCTGCCGCGTGGAAAATCGGCAGCGCAGATTTTTCGACGAACAGGGGCTGGATGCTGGACCGGCCGGGCCAGGCAGGAAAATTCGTCAGGGGGGCACGCTGACGAAAAGAGGGGCTGCCGCGTGGAAAATCGGCAGCGCAGATTTTTCGACGAACAGGGGCTGGACTGGCCGGGCCAGGCAGGAAAATTCGTCAGGGGGGCACGCTGACGAAAAGAGGGGCTGCCGCGTGGAAAATCGGCAGCGCAGATTTTTCGACGAACAGGGGCTGGACGCTGGACTGGGCCAGGCAGGAAAATTCGTCAGGGGGGCACGCTGACGAAAACAGGGGCTGCCGCGTGGAATGGCAGCCTACACGCAGATGCGAATTCGGCAGCGCACGATGGCTTGAGCAGGTCATGGGTTCGACTTGGCGCGATCTGAAACCTGGACGAGGGACTGTCGACGCTGGACGAGCCAGCGCGGTGGCCTGTCGTGCCCCGTTCAGGGGGGGCCTGCCGCGGAGACAGCCCTCGCGGGCTCGACAGCGCAGGCCAGCGTCCCCGACGTCGCTGGCCGCGGCAGGCGAGCTGCCGGGGTTCCCGCATTCCTACAAGAAAACGTCGTGCTTTCCACATGAAACCAATCCAGTAAAATCAGCCATATTTTTATGAGGCTGCCCACTGAATTTGGGGTCATTCCGGGCCGGTTCCTAGTTTTGCGGATTTACTCGATTTCTAATGGTAGGAAAATTAAAACAAATACTTCCCGACCTCGAAAAATTCTGGGAAAATTAATGAAGGTGGATTGGATTTTTGCCAACCTCTGTGCAAAATTTCAGCTCAAAATACCAAGAAATGAATTTTTTAGAGGGGGGGTGACAGCTGGGACCTAGTAGTGTCTCCCCCTGCCAGAGCTGCAATGACACTTATTGCTCTTTAGGGAGCCACCAGGCCGGCGCCCCTCAAAGACCACACGCGCGCGCGCGCCCGCCCGCGCTGGGCGCTGGGGCGCTGGGGCCTGAGGGCCTGGGGCCCTTGGGGGCCCTTGGGCGCTTGGGCGCGCGCGCGCGGCCCCCGCAGCCATGCCGCGCTGCGCGACGCGCGGACAGCCCCTGCTGGCTTGCTCTCTCGCCCGCGGGGGGGCTGCCTTCGGGCCCTGGCCCCCCGCGCTCTGGCCTGCCCCCCGCGTGGGAGAGGCTAGGCGCTGCAGGGGCCAGCCCGACGTCGCTGGCCGCGGCAGGCGAGCCGCCGGGGTTCCCGCATTCCTACAACAAAACGTCGTGCTTTCCACATGAAATCAATCCAGTAAAATCAGCCATATTTTTATGAGGCTGCCCACTGAATTTGGGGTCATTCCGAGCCGGTTCCTATTTTTTCCGATTTCCTCGATTTTTAATGGTAGGAAAATAAAAAAAAATACTTCCCGACCTCGAAAAATTCTGGAAAAATTAATAAAGTTGGATTGGATTTTTGCCAACCTCTGTGCAAAATTTCAGCTCAAAATACCAAGAAATGAATTTTTTAGAGGGGGGGTGACAGCTGGGACCTAGTAGTGTCTCCCCCTGCCAGAGCTTCAATGACACTTATTGCTCTTTAGGGGGGTGCCCCCTGACTGGCCATGGGGCGCGCTGGCCTGGCGCCCATAGGCCTGCCGCGGGGGATATGTGGGCTGTTGCTAAACTCGGACTAAGGTGGGGGGCCTCATGGCCCGAAGTATTGCCGGCATCGATGACCCGTTTTCCGGCCGGCGACGACCCGATTCCGGCCACCGTCTTCGGGACCCGCTCCAAGCCGTCGGGCGCGTTGGGGCTGCTTATCCGCGGCGTGGGCGTGGCATTCATTTGCCGTGCTTGTGCCAAGGTGCTGGCAGCTGCTGCGCGGCTGTCTGCTTGCCGCGACGTCACGGCGGCGGTGGCCGCTGCCCCTGCTCGCAAGTCGGAGGCCTGGCCGACGTGGCTGGTGCGGACCGCCGAGCTTGGGGATTGCGAGGAGAGCTCTACGCTGGCGTGGGCGTGGCATTAAATTGCCGTGCGCTGCGCCCATGCGTTGGCTCTCCTCGCAATCCCCGACCTCGTGGCGTGACGTGCCCGCTGCCGAGGCCTGGCCTCCGTCTTGCGAGCCGGGGCTGACAGCCCCCCGCATGATTGTCCCTGTCGTTCCCCCCCGCGGCCTGTCCCTTGTCCCTTCGAGATCCTTCGCCTCCGGCTGCGGTGGCAGCTGCCCGTGCTCGCAAGATGGAGGCCTGGCCGACGCGGCTGGTGCGGACCGCCGAGCTTGGGGATTGCGAGGAGAGCTCTACGCTGGCGTGGGCGTGGCATTAAATTGTCGTGCGCGCGCCCATGCGTTGGCTCTCCTCGCAATCCCCGACCTCGTGGCGTGACGTGCCCGCTGCCGAGGCCTGGCCTCCGTCTTGCGAGCCGGGGCAGACAGCCCCCCGCATGATTGTCCCTGTCGTTTCCCCC
>NC_084853.1:14888552-14891052 GCF_951802175.1 Populus nigra
CCTCGTCCAGGTTTCAGATCGCGCCAAGTCGAACCCATGACCTGCTCAAGCCATCGTGCGCTGCCGAATTCGCATCTGCGTGTAGGCTGCCATTCCACGCGGCAGCCCCTGTTTTCGTCAGCGTGCCCCCCTGACGAATTTTCCTGCCTGGCCCAGTCCAGCGTCCAGCCCCTGTTCGTCGAAAAATCTGCGCTGCCGATTTTCCACGCGGCAGCCCCTCTTTTCGTCAGCGTGCCCCCCTGACGAATTTTCCTGCCTGGCCCGGCCAGTCCAGCCCCTGTTCGTCGAAAAATCTGCGCTGCCGATTTTCCACGCGGCAGCCCCTCTTTTCGTCAGCGTGCCCCCCTGACGAATTTTCCTGCCTGGCCCGGCCGGTCCAGCATCCAGCCCCTGTTCGTCGAAAAATCTGCGCTGCCGATTTTCCACGCGGCAGCCCCTGTTTTCCTCAGCGTGCCCCCCTGACGAATGTTCGTCGAAAAATCTGCGCTGCCGATTTTCCACGCGGCAGCCCCTCTTTTCGTCAGCGTGCCCCCCTGACGAATGTTCGTCGAAAAATCTGCGCTGCCGATTTTCCACGCGGCAGCCCCTCTTTTCGTCAGCGTGCCCCCTGACGAATTTTCCTGCCTGGCCCAGTCCAGCGTCCAGCCCCTGTTCGTCGAAAAATCTGCGCTGCCGATTTTCCACGCGGCAGCCCCTCTTTTCGTCAGCGTGCCCCCCTGACGAATTTTCCTGCCTGGCCCGGCCGGTCCAGCCCCTGTTCGTCGAAAAATCTGCGCTGCCGATTTTCCACTCCGCAGCCCCTGTTTTCGTCAGCGTGCCCCCCTGACGAATTTTCCTGCCTGGCCCGGCCAGTCCAGCGCCCAGCCCCTGTTCGTCGAAAAATCTGCGCTGCCGATTTTCCCCGACGAACCTGCAGCTGCACAAATCCGCGCTGCCACTGCCCCATTGTCTGGACCAACAGTCTTTTCCATCAAGCCCTGGACTATAAATCGTCCAGACTCATCGCCAGCACCCGCTGCCGATTCTGCCGACTTTGCCGATTTCGTCGGCGCTGCCGATTCCAACACTGCCCGCCGTGCCTGAACCAGCGCTGTTTCGTCAGCGTGTCCCCTTGACGAATTTCCCTGCCTGGCCTGGACAGTCCATCTTCCAGCCCATGTTCATCGAAAAATCTGCGCTGCCGATTTCCCCGACGAACCTGCAGCTGCACAAATCTGTGCTGCCGATTTCCCCCCCTGTCGGCATGGCTGCCGCTGCCCCGATGTCCAGACCAACAGTCTTTTTTGTCGACTTTGCCGATTTTGTCCGCGCTGCCGATTCCAACACTACCCCCTGCATCCAAACCAGCATTGTTTCGTCAGCTCTTCCCCTGACGATTTTAGCCCTGTAACAAACAGTAGGCCTCCAATCCCGCCAACGGGAGCCAAGTTGATAGGGAAGAGAATTGAATGACGCGCCTGGTCCTCGCACCCCGCCACCCGAGGGGCCTTTTTCCCGGCAGCCTCTGAAAAACTCTAGCTTTCACGGTCCTCGCCGCCCCTCACCACCATGGCAGGCCTCTAATCCCACCCATCAGCAGTTGTAGCCGATAGGGCAGTGATTTGAATGACGCGTCGCGGGCCTCCGGGTCATCTCACCCGGCCATTAATTGGAGCGTTTTTGGCTGGCCGAGGATGGGGGGATGGATCTCTTCTTCCGAAAAAGCAAACAGTACATCGGGAGTTATGTTGACGGGGCATGGAATTGAATGACCCGTCGCGGGCCGCCGGGTCATCTCACCCGGCCATCCCGGGGAGCGTTTTTCCCGGCAGCATCGGGGAAACTCTTGCTTTCACTGCCCGCTGCCCAAGTCCCCACTCGAATCGGCCCCCCGCGCCAACAAGCCAACGCTGCCGAATCGGCAGACACTGCTGCCGAATCTGCCGACACTGCCCCGCGGGCTGCCACTGCCCCAGTGTCTAAACCAGCGGTCTTTCTCATCGAGCCTTGGACTATCCAGTCCGTCCTGACTCATCGCCAGCACCTGCTGCCGATTCTGCCGACTTTGCCGATTTTCTCGGCGCTGCCGATTCCAACACTGCGCCCACCGTGTCTGAACCAGCGCTGTTTCGTCAGCGTGTCCCCTCGACGAATTTTCCTGCCTGGCCTGGACAGTCCACCGTCCAGCCCGTGTTCGTCGAAAAATCTGCGCTGCCGATTCTGCCGACTTTGCCGATTTCGTCGGCGCTGCCGATTCCAACACTGCCCGCCGTGCCTGAACCAGCGCTGTTTCGTCAGCGTGTCCCCTCGACAAATTTTCCTGCCTGGCCTGGACAGTCCATCGCCCAGCCCATGTTCGTCGCAAAATCTGCGCTGCCGATTTTCCCCGACGAACCTGCAGCCGCACAAATCTGCGCTGCCGAATCTGCCGACACTGTCCCGCGGGCTGCCACTGCCCCAGTGTCTAAACCAGCAGTCTTTCTCGTCGAGCCTTGGACTATCCAGCCCGTCCAGACCCATC
>NC_084853.1:14901052-14903552 GCF_951802175.1 Populus nigra
CCCCCGCGGGCGAGAGAGCAAGCCAGCAGGGGCTGTCCGCGCGTCGCGCAGCGCGGCATGGCTGCGGGGGCCGCGCGCGCGCGCCCAAGCGCCCAAGGGCCCCCAAGGGCCCCAGGCCCTCAGGCCCCAGCGCCCCAGCGCCCAGCGCGGGCGGGCGCGCGCGCGCGTGTGGTCTTTGAGGGGCGCCGGCCTGGTGGCTCCCTAAAGAGCAATAAGTGTCATTGCAGCTCTGGCAGGGGGAGACACTACTAGGTCCCAGCTGTCACCCCCCCTCTAAAAAATTCATTTCTTGGTATTTTGAGCTGAAATTTTGCACAGAGGTTGGCAAAAATCCAATCCACCTTCATTAATTTTCCCAGAATTTTTCGAGGTCGGGAAGTATTTGTTTTAATTTTCCTACCATTAGAAATCGAGTAAATCCGCAAAACTAGGAACCGGCCCGGAATGACCCCAAATTCAGTGGGCAGCCTCATAAAAATATGGCTGATTTTACTGGATTGGTTTCATGTGGAAAGCACGACGTTTTCTTGTAGGAATGCGGGAACCCCGGCAGCTCGCCTGCCGCGGCCAGCGACGTCGGGGACGCTGGCCTGCGCTGTCGAGCCCGCGAGGGCTGTCTCCGCGGCAGGCCCCCCCTGAACGGGGCACGACAGGCCACCGCGCTGGCTCGTCCAGCGTCGACAGTCCCTCGTCCAGGTTTCAGATCGCGCCAAGTCGAACCCATGACCTGCTCAAGCCATCGTGCGCTGCCGAATTCGCATCTGCGTGTAGGCTGCCATTCCACGCGGCAGCCCCTGTTTTCGTCAGCGTGCCCCCCTGACGAATTTTCCTGCCTGGCCCAGTCCAGCGTCCAGCCCCTGTTCGTCGAAAAATCTGCGCTGCCGATTTTCCACGCGGCAGCCCCTCTTTTCGTCAGCGTGCCCCCCTGACGAATTTTCCTGCCTGGCCCGGCCAGTCCAGCCCCTGTTCGTCGAAAAATCTGCGCTGCCGATTTTCCACGCGGCAGCCCCTCTTTTCGTCAGCGTGCCCCCCTGACGAATTTTCCTGCCTGGCCCGGCCGGTCCAGCATCCAGCCCCTGTTCGTCGAAAAATCTGCGCTGCCGATTTTCCACGCGGCAGCCCCTGTTTTCCTCAGCGTGCCCCCCTGACGAATGTTCGTCGAAAAATCTGCGCTGCCGATTTTCCACGCGGCAGCCCCTCTTTTCGTCAGCGTGCCCCCCTGACGAATGTTCGTCGAAAAATCTGCGCTGCCGATTTTCCACGCGGCAGCCCCTCTTTTCGTCAGCGTGCCCCCTGACGAATTTTCCTGCCTGGCCCAGTCCAGCGTCCAGCCCCTGTTCGTCGAAAAATCTGCGCTGCCGATTTTCCACGCGGCAGCCCCTCTTTTCGTCAGCGTGCCCCCCTGACGAATTTTCCTGCCTGGCCCGGCCGGTCCAGCCCCTGTTCGTCGAAAAATCTGCGCTGCCGATTTTCCACTCCGCAGCCCCTGTTTTCGTCAGCGTGCCCCCCTGACGAATTTTCCTGCCTGGCCCGGCCAGTCCAGCGCCCAGCCCCTGTTCGTCGAAAAATCTGCGCTGCCGATTTTCCCCGACGAACCTGCAGCTGCACAAATCCGCGCTGCCACTGCCCCATTGTCTGGACCAACAGTCTTTTCCATCAAGCCCTGGACTATAAATCGTCCAGACTCATCGCCAGCACCCGCTGCCGATTCTGCCGACTTTGCCGATTTCGTCGGCGCTGCCGATTCCAACACTGCCCGCCGTGCCTGAACCAGCGCTGTTTCGTCAGCGTGTCCCCTTGACGAATTTCCCTGCCTGGCCTGGACAGTCCATCTTCCAGCCCATGTTCATCGAAAAATCTGCGCTGCCGATTTCCCCGACGAACCTGCAGCTGCACAAATCTGTGCTGCCGATTTCCCCCCCTGTCGGCATGGCTGCCGCTGCCCCGATGTCCAGACCAACAGTCTTTTTTGTCGACTTTGCCGATTTTGTCCGCGCTGCCGATTCCAACACTACCCCCTGCATCCAAACCAGCATTGTTTCGTCAGCTCTTCCCCTGACGATTTTAGCCCTGTAACAAACAGTAGGCCTCCAATCCCGCCAACGGGAGCCAAGTTGATAGGGAAGAGAATTGAATGACGCGCCTGGTCCTCGCACCCCGCCACCCGAGGGGCCTTTTTCCCGGCAGCCTCTGAAAAACTCTAGCTTTCACGGTCCTCGCCGCCCCTCACCACCATGGCAGGCCTCTAATCCCACCCATCAGCAGTTGTAGCCGATAGGGCAGTGATTTGAATGACGCGTCGCGGGCCTCCGGGTCATCTCACCCGGCCATTAATTGGAGCGTTTTTGGCTGGCCGAGGATGGGGGGATGGATCTCTTCTTCCGAAAAAGCAAACAGTACATCGGGAGTTATGTTGACGGGGCATGGAATTGAATGACCCGTCGCGGGCCGCCGGGTCATCTCACCCGGCCATCCCGGGGAGCGTTTTTCCCGGCAGCAT
>NC_084853.1:14913552-14918552 GCF_951802175.1 Populus nigra
CGCCCACGCCGCGGATAAGCAGCCCCAACGCGCCCGACGGCTTGGAGCGGGTCCCGAAGACGGTGGCCGGAATCGGGTCGTCGCCGGCCGGAAAACGGGTCATCGATGCCGGCAATACTTCGGGCCATGAGGCCCCCCACCTTAGTCCGAGTTTAGCAACAGCCCACATATCCCCCGCGGCAGGCCTATGGGCGCCAGGCCAGCGCGCCCCATGGCCAGTCAGGGGGCACCCCCCTAAAGAGCAATAAGTGTCATTGAAGCTCTGGCAGGGGGAGACACTACTAGGTCCCAGCTGTCACCCCCCCTCTAAAAAATTCATTTCTTGGTATTTTGAGCTGAAATTTTGCACAGAGGTTGGCAAAAATCCAATCCAACTTTATTAATTTTTCCAGAATTTTTCGAGGTCGGGAAGTATTTTTTTTTATTTTCCTACCATTAAAAATCGAGGAAATCGGAAAAAATAGGAACCGGCTCGGAATGACCCCAAATTCAGTGGGCAGCCTCATAAAAATATGGCTGATTTTACTGGATTGATTTCATGTGGAAAGCACGACGTTTTGTTGTAGGAATGCGGGAACCCCGGCGGCTCGCCTGCCGCGGCCAGCGACGTCGGGCTGGCCCCTGCAGCGCCTAGCCTCTCCCACGCGGGGGGCAGGCCAGAGCGCGGGGGGCCAGGGCCCGAAGGCAGCCCCCCCGCGGGCGAGAGAGCAAGCCAGCAGGGGCTGTCCGCGCGTCGCGCAGCGCGGCATGGCTGCGGGGGCCGCGCGCGCGCGCCCAAGCGCCCAAGGGCCCCCAAGGGCCCCAGGCCCTCAGGCCCCAGCGCCCCAGCGCCCAGCGCGGGCGGGCGCGCGCGCGCGTGTGGTCTTTGAGGGGCGCCGGCCTGGTGGCTCCCTAAAGAGCAATAAGTGTCATTGCAGCTCTGGCAGGGGGAGACACTACTAGGTCCCAGCTGTCACCCCCCCTCTAAAAAATTCATTTCTTGGTATTTTGAGCTGAAATTTTGCACAGAGGTTGGCAAAAATCCAATCCACCTTCATTAATTTTCCCAGAATTTTTCGAGGTCGGGAAGTATTTGTTTTAATTTTCCTACCATTAGAAATCGAGTAAATCCGCAAAACTAGGAACCGGCCCGGAATGACCCCAAATTCAGTGGGCAGCCTCATAAAAATATGGCTGATTTTACTGGATTGGTTTCATGTGGAAAGCACGACGTTTTCTTGTAGGAATGCGGGAACCCCGGCAGCTCGCCTGCCGCGGCCAGCGACGTCGGGGACGCTGGCCTGCGCTGTCGAGCCCGCGAGGGCTGTCTCCGCGGCAGGCCCCCCCTGAACGGGGCACGACAGGCCACCGCGCTGGCTCGTCCAGCGTCGACAGTCCCTCGTCCAGGTTTCAGATCGCGCCAAGTCGAACCCATGACCTGCTCAAGCCATCGTGCGCTGCCGAATTCGCATCTGCGTGTAGGCTGCCATTCCACGCGGCAGCCCCTGTTTTCGTCAGCGTGCCCCCCTGACGAATTTTCCTGCCTGGCCCAGTCCAGCGTCCAGCCCCTGTTCGTCGAAAAATCTGCGCTGCCGATTTTCCACGCGGCAGCCCCTCTTTTCGTCAGCGTGCCCCCCTGACGAATTTTCCTGCCTGGCCCGGCCAGTCCAGCCCCTGTTCGTCGAAAAATCTGCGCTGCCGATTTTCCACGCGGCAGCCCCTCTTTTCGTCAGCGTGCCCCCCTGACGAATTTTCCTGCCTGGCCCGGCCGGTCCAGCATCCAGCCCCTGTTCGTCGAAAAATCTGCGCTGCCGATTTTCCACGCGGCAGCCCCTGTTTTCCTCAGCGTGCCCCCCTGACGAATGTTCGTCGAAAAATCTGCGCTGCCGATTTTCCACGCGGCAGCCCCTCTTTTCGTCAGCGTGCCCCCCTGACGAATGTTCGTCGAAAAATCTGCGCTGCCGATTTTCCACGCGGCAGCCCCTCTTTTCGTCAGCGTGCCCCCTGACGAATTTTCCTGCCTGGCCCAGTCCAGCGTCCAGCCCCTGTTCGTCGAAAAATCTGCGCTGCCGATTTTCCACGCGGCAGCCCCTCTTTTCGTCAGCGTGCCCCCCTGATGAATTTTCCTGCCTGGCCCGGCCGGTCCAGCCCCTGTTCGTCGAAAAATCTGCGCTGCCGATTTTCCACTCCGCAGCCCCTGTTTTCGTCAGCGTGCCCCCCTGACGAATTTTCCTGCCTGGCCCGGCCAGTCCAGCGCCCAGCCCCTGTTCGTCGAAAAATCTGCGCTGCCGATTTTCCCCGACGAACCTGCAGCTGCACAAATCCGCGCTGCCACTGCCCCATTGTCTGGACCAACAGTCTTTTCCATCAAGCCCTGGACTATAAATCGTCCAGACTCATCGCCAGCACCCGCTGCCGATTCTGCCGACTTTGCCGATTTCGTCGGCGCTGCCGATTCCAACACTGCCCGCCGTGCCTGAACCAGCGCTGTTTCGTCAGCGTGTCCCCTTGACGAATTTCCCTGCCTGGCCTGGACAGTCCATCTTCCAGCCCATGTTCATCGAAAAATCTGCGCTGCCGATTTCCCCGACGAACCTGCAGCTGCACAAATCTGTGCTGCCGATTTCCCCCCCTGTCGGCATGGCTGCCGCTGCCCCGATGTCCAGACCAACAGTCTTTTTTGTCGACTTTGCCGATTTTGTCCGCGCTGCCGATTCCAACACTACCCCCTGCATCCAAACCAGCATTGTTTCGTCAGCTCTTCCCCTGACGATTTTAGCCCTGTAACAAACAGTAGGCCTCCAATCCCGCCAACGGGAGCCAAGTTGATAGGGAAGAGAATTGAATGACGCGCCTGGTCCTCGCACCCCGCCACCCGAGGGGCCTTTTTCCCGGCAGCCTCTGAAAAACTCTAGCTTTCACGGTCCTCGCCGCCCCTCACCACCATGGCAGGCCTCTAATCCCACCCATCAGCAGTTGTAGCCGATAGGGCAGTGATTTGAATGACGCGTCGCGGGCCTCCGGGTCATCTCACCCGGCCATTAATTGGAGCGTTTTTGGCTGGCCGAGGATGGGGGGATGGATCTCTTCTTCCGAAAAAGCAAACAGTACATCGGGAGTTATGTTGACGGGGCATGGAATTGAATGACCCGTCGCGGGCCGCCGGGTCATCTCACCCGGCCATCCCGGGGAGCGTTTTTCCCGGCAGCATCGGGGAAACTCTTGCTTTCACTGCCCGCTGCCCAAGTCCCCACTCGAATCGGCCCCCCGCGCCAACAAGCCAACGCTGCCGAATCGGCAGACACTGCTGCCGAATCTGCCGACACTGCCCCGCGGGCTGCCACTGCCCCAGTGTCTAAACCAGCGGTCTTTCTCATCGAGCCTTGGACTATCCAGTCCGTCCTGACTCATCGCCAGCACCTGCTGCCGATTCTGCCGACTTTGCCGATTTTCTCGGCGCTGCCGATTCCAACACTGCGCCCACCGTGTCTGAACCAGCGCTGTTTCGTCAGCGTGTCCCCTCGACGAATTTTCCTGCCTGGCCTGGACAGTCCACCGTCCAGCCCGTGTTCGTCGAAAAATCTGCGCTGCCGATTCTGCCGACTTTGCCGATTTCGTCGGCGCTGCCGATTCCAACACTGCCCGCCGTGCCTGAACCAGCGCTGTTTCGTCAGCGTGTCCCCTCGACAAATTTTCCTGCCTGGCCTGGACAGTCCATCGCCCAGCCCATGTTCGTCGCAAAATCTGCGCTGCCGATTTTCCCCGACGAACCTGCAGCCGCACAAATCTGCGCTGCCGAATCTGCCGACACTGTCCCGCGGGCTGCCACTGCCCCAGTGTCTAAACCAGCAGTCTTTCTCGTCGAGCCTTGGACTATCCAGCCCGTCCAGACCCATCGCCAGCACCCGCTGCCGATTCTGCCGACTTTGCCGATTTCGTCGGCGCTGCCGATTCCACCACTGCCCGCCGTGCCTGAACCAGCGCTGTTTCGTCAGCGTGTCCCCTCGATGAATTTTCCTGCATGGCCCGGCCAGTCCAGCGTCCAGCCCATGTTCGTCGAAAAATCTGCGCTGCCGATTCTGCCGACTTTGCCGATTTCGTCGGCGCTGCCGATTCCAACACTGCCCGCCGTGCCTGAACCAGCGCTGTTTCGTCAGCGTGTCCCCTCGACAAATTTTCCTGCCTGGCCTGGACAGTCCACCGTCCAGCCCGTGTTCGTCGAAAAATCTGCGCTGCCGATTCTGCCGACTTTGCCGATTTCGTCGGCGCTGCCGATTCCAACACTGCCCGCCGTGCCTGAACCAGCGCTGTTTCGTCAGCGTGTCCCCTCGACAAATTTTCCTGCCTGGCCTGGACAGTCCATCGCCCAGCCCATGTTCGTCGCAAAATCTGCGCTGCCGATTTTCCCCGACGAACCTGCAGCCGCACAAATCTGCGCTGCCGAATCTGCCGACACTGTCCCGCGGGCTGCCACTGCCCCAGTGTCTAAACCAGCAGTCTTTCTCGTCGAGCCTTGGACTATCCAGCCCGTCCAGACCCATCGCCAGCACCCGCTGCCGATTCTGCCGACTTTGCCGATTTCGTCGGCGCTGCCGATTCCACCACTGCCCGCCGTGCCTGAACCAGCGCTGTTTCGTCAGCGTGTCCCCTCGATGAATTTTCCTGCATGGCCCGGCCAGTCCAGCGTCCAGCCCATGTTCGTCGAAAAATCTGCGCTGCCGATTCTGCCGACTTTGCCGATTTCGTCGGCGCTGCCGATTCCAACACTGCCCGCCGTGCCTGAACCAGCGCTGTTTCGTCAGCGTGTCCCCTCGACAAATTTTCCTGCCTGGCCTGGACAGTCCATCGTCCAGCCCATGCTCGTCGAAAAATCTGCGCTGCCGATTTTCCCCGACGAACCTGCAGCCGCACAAATCTGCGCTGCCGAATCTGCCAACACTGTCCCGCGGGCTGCCACTGCCCCAGTGTCTCAACCTGCGGTCTTTCTCGTCGAGCCTTGGACTATCCAGCCCGTCCAGACC
>NC_084853.1:14928552-14931052 GCF_951802175.1 Populus nigra
CCCCTGTTTTCGTCAGCGTGCCCCCCTGACGAATTTTCCTGCCTGGCCCAGTCCAGCGTCCAGCCCCTGTTCGTCGAAAAATCTGCGCTGCCGATTTTCCACGCGGCAGCCCCTCTTTTCGTCAGCGTGCCCCCCTGACGAATTTTCCTGCCTGGCCCGGCCAGTCCAGCCCCTGTTCGTCGAAAAATCTGCGCTGCCGATTTTCCACGCGGCAGCCCCTCTTTTCGTCAGCGTGCCCCCCTGACGAATTTTCCTGCCTGGCCCGGCCGGTCCAGCATCCAGCCCCTGTTCGTCGAAAAATCTGCGCTGCCGATTTTCCACGCGGCAGCCCCTGTTTTCCTCAGCGTGCCCCCCTGACGAATGTTCGTCGAAAAATCTGCGCTGCCGATTTTCCACGCGGCAGCCCCTCTTTTCGTCAGCGTGCCCCCCTGACGAATGTTCGTCGAAAAATCTGCGCTGCCGATTTTCCACGCGGCAGCCCCTCTTTTCGTCAGCGTGCCCCCTGACGAATTTTCCTGCCTGGCCCAGTCCAGCGTCCAGCCCCTGTTCGTCGAAAAATCTGCGCTGCCGATTTTCCACGCGGCAGCCCCTCTTTTCGTCAGCGTGCCCCCCTGACGAATTTTCCTGCCTGGCCCGGCCGGTCCAGCCCCTGTTCGTCGAAAAATCTGCGCTGCCGATTTTCCACTCCGCAGCCCCTGTTTTCGTCAGCGTGCCCCCCTGACGAATTTTCCTGCCTGGCCCGGCCAGTCCAGCGCCCAGCCCCTGTTCGTCGAAAAATCTGCGCTGCCGATTTTCCCCGACGAACCTGCAGCTGCACAAATCCGCGCTGCCACTGCCCCATTGTCTGGACCAACAGTCTTTTCCATCAAGCCCTGGACTATAAATCGTCCAGACTCATCGCCAGCACCCGCTGCCGATTCTGCCGACTTTGCCGATTTCGTCGGCGCTGCCGATTCCAACACTGCCCGCCGTGCCTGAACCAGCGCTGTTTCGTCAGCGTGTCCCCTTGACGAATTTCCCTGCCTGGCCTGGACAGTCCATCTTCCAGCCCATGTTCATCGAAAAATCTGCGCTGCCGATTTCCCCGACGAACCTGCAGCTGCACAAATCTGTGCTGCCGATTTCCCCCCCTGTCGGCATGGCTGCCGCTGCCCCGATGTCCAGACCAACAGTCTTTTTTGTCGACTTTGCCGATTTTGTCCGCGCTGCCGATTCCAACACTACCCCCTGCATCCAAACCAGCATTGTTTCGTCAGCTCTTCCCCTGACGATTTTAGCCCTGTAACAAACAGTAGGCCTCCAATCCCGCCAACGGGAGCCAAGTTGATAGGGAAGAGAATTGAATGACGCGCCTGGTCCTCGCACCCCGCCACCCGAGGGGCCTTTTTCCCGGCAGCCTCTGAAAAACTCTAGCTTTCACGGTCCTCGCCGCCCCTCACCACCATGGCAGGCCTCTAATCCCACCCATCAGCAGTTGTAGCCGATAGGGCAGTGATTTGAATGACGCGTCGCGGGCCTCCGGGTCATCTCACCCGGCCATTAATTGGAGCGTTTTTGGCTGGCCGAGGATGGGGGGATGGATCTCTTCTTCCGAAAAAGCAAACAGTACATCGGGAGTTATGTTGACGGGGCATGGAATTGAATGACCCGTCGCGGGCCGCCGGGTCATCTCACCCGGCCATCCCGGGGAGCGTTTTTCCCGGCAGCATCGGGGAAACTCTTGCTTTCACTGCCCGCTGCCCAAGTCCCCACTCGAATCGGCCCCCCGCGCCAACAAGCCAACGCTGCCGAATCGGCAGACACTGCTGCCGAATCTGCCGACACTGCCCCGCGGGCTGCCACTGCCCCAGTGTCTAAACCAGCGGTCTTTCTCATCGAGCCTTGGACTATCCAGTCCGTCCTGACTCATCGCCAGCACCTGCTGCCGATTCTGCCGACTTTGCCGATTTTCTCGGCGCTGCCGATTCCAACACTGCGCCCACCGTGTCTGAACCAGCGCTGTTTCGTCAGCGTGTCCCCTCGACGAATTTTCCTGCCTGGCCTGGACAGTCCACCGTCCAGCCCGTGTTCGTCGAAAAATCTGCGCTGCCGATTCTGCCGACTTTGCCGATTTCGTCGGCGCTGCCGATTCCAACACTGCCCGCCGTGCCTGAACCAGCGCTGTTTCGTCAGCGTGTCCCCTCGACAAATTTTCCTGCCTGGCCTGGACAGTCCATCGCCCAGCCCATGTTCGTCGCAAAATCTGCGCTGCCGATTTTCCCCGACGAACCTGCAGCCGCACAAATCTGCGCTGCCGAATCTGCCGACACTGTCCCGCGGGCTGCCACTGCCCCAGTGTCTAAACCAGCAGTCTTTCTCGTCGAGCCTTGGACTATCCAGCCCGTCCAGACCCATCGCCAGCACCCGCTGCCGATTCTGCCGACT
This sequence comes from Populus nigra, assembly GCF_951802175.1. Lineage (NCBI taxonomy): Eukaryota > Viridiplantae > Streptophyta > Magnoliopsida > Malpighiales > Salicaceae > Populus > Populus nigra. Next base: position 14,930,977 of record NC_084853.1, read on the forward strand.
TTGCCGATTTCGTCGGCGCTGCCGATTCCACCACTGCCCGCCGTGCCTGAACCAGCGCTGTTTCGTCAGCGTGTCC